>NC_060258.1:8180361-8358530 GCF_921293095.1 Ischnura elegans
TTTCTATTCTCTTGATTACTCCAGCATGGCTTCCGGTGTTAACCTCAGTTCCATCGCACACAATTGCTTGGAGTCCATCGATAATGATCATTTCCTCCCCTAGAAAATTCTTTATGGAATCTTAGAGGCCAATAGCTTTGCTGACACATGAGGTGACATGCCATAAGTAGCGTGAACCGGGCTCTTGAACGAGAGTTACATGCTCCTCACCTATTGTTTTTCACTTTGATTGACTATAAACGAAAGCGGAGTCTTTCCTCTCGTCGAAGTAAAGAGCTTGCAGTTTAACAGTTCCCACATTCATCCGAAGAGACGTGCGCAATCTTTCTCTTTCCCTTCTAAATTTGTTCTTGTCAACAAAAAGTGCATTGACTCCTTGGGTAACCAACCCGATATCTATTAGGTGCGCAGATGCAAGTGCTGCAGAGGTATGGTTTGACATGCAGAATTATTCACAGGATAATGCAAATCTTGGCAATTTCAAATTACTTACACTAACCTTTTTCCATTAAATACTCTCCTTCACTTGCATCACATAACTCTCCGTTCAATGTCATTTAATCACCTGAGTCTTCCGAACAGAAGTGTTATGACAAAATAGGGTGGAACATTCGGGTGTTCCTTTGGTCCTTCTAACCTGCAAAGCCTCGTCTTCCTATTTTTGGTCTCCTGCACATCGATGGCGCCTATCTTCATTTTCCTGCCAAGTCTCTGTCCTTTGGGAATTCCCATTCTAAACAAGGAATTTTCGAAAGAATATCACAAACAGAATCAGTCTCACTAAAGAAATTTACATGCCGCAACATCAAAAAGCTGACGTGCGTGACGAAGAAAGTCTTGCTTTAGATCAATGAAAGCATTTTTGTTGACAGATCGAAGAATAATGCGATTATTTCCATGATATTGAATAATTTGTAAAACAATTTGCCTATATCCAACAACTGGGATAGAGGATCTACGCCAAATGCCATCAATGGCATAAGCCACTGTCTCCGCGATTCCCGACAGAGAAATAATGGTATTTTAACTTTCTTCTTCAATGTACCGAGAGTACAAAAACACTTTCATCATCTCTTCATAAGTGGGCAAATCATTACCCATTAAATTTTCGGGTGCAGCAAATATCACACACTTCACTCCACACCTGGTACGCTTTCCCTCTATTCTAACCGTTGCGTCAATCCTCCCGTAATCCTTTGGAAGGTTGGTTGGGGGGACACGGGTGGAACTCGATGGTAGCCTCTTCCTCGTGGTGAGTTCTGGGTAGTTTCTTTACGAAACTAGCAGAGAGCTACTTAGTGAAATGCTTGGTGTTCAGGTTCTGTTTTTTCTAAGCCTTGGCTGAATTCCTTGTTGAAAATAGCTCCCCAGGTACGTTATCCGTCATTATGAATTGGTGTTAATTTCCAATAATTTACCTTATTATTACTTTAAGTGGGATTATTTATTGCCCTATGATGACTTATTTGATAATAAATGAAATTCAATGGAAATAAGTATTATTTTACCTGCAATGTAGCCCCGAAAATGGAGTTTTAGAAATGTAGGCAAAAATGAGTTGTGTTGTGCGGGTGGTCTATACTCTAATTTTGTTGTTAATTCATAGTCATTTTTTTAACCATAGATTTTGTCAACAAAACTTCAAATTTCATTTTCATAAACTATAAACATGAATCCACTCTTTGATATTATCCATTATTCCGTATTTTCATAAAATTCGTCTTCATAGCCGTTTGATTCTGAAATCAGCCTGATTTTTCGCAAAATTTTAAACTTTAGAGCTCGGGCGGCAGTGGTTAATATTATCCGATTTGAAAAAAATTTTGTGTGCGAGATCCTTATATCATTTCGCAACTTTCCCGCACAGGGCAAATTTGATCAGGAAAAAAAACCTTTTTTCGGCCCACCCTAATGTACATGGCACACCGGGCCCTCGAGGTAGACGACATCCTCCAGATGGTCGTGGCTTGCATTGCGTTCCAAGGTGAGATCGGAGAAATTTGGATTCGGTGAATTTTAGGATCACAAATTATCTATGCGTTAAATTCCTTTTGGGAAATGCTCGATTGGTAATACAGTAAAACCTCTATGTAGCGAACCTCTTTACATCCTAAACCTCCATACATCACACCACCCGTCTGATTTACATGTAAATTTATTGGCAAACCTCTTTGTAGTGAACCTCTTTATATCGTAAAACCTCCACTTATCATACCAAGAAGATACTCCCGAGACGGCCTAACTACCTCCACAAATTGTACCAAGACAACTAGAGACCATTATCACAGCCGCGATTACGTACATGGAATGGAATTTTCAGCGATAAATGTTTTACCCTTATTTTTCTTCTTATACACTGTGCTCTTTACTGTGCTGTAATTTTCACTTTAATCATTAGTTATGTACGCTCCAGATGGTCGTGGCCTAAACTTCCTACCAAGGTGAGCAAATAGAAGTAACTATGAAAAGTAAATACAGTAAAACCTCTACAGTGAAATGTCTTTATAACAAAAATCCTACGAACTGCCGAAATTTTTTCGTTAAACTGAAATTTCGTTGCATTGAAATGTGCAAAAAATATCGTATGGAACCTATATGAATGAAAGAACGTCAAATAAACACATAATGAAACATACAAAATACATATTTTGGCAAATGCAATCGAAAAAAATACTAAAAAATCGGATTATCACATTCAAAGCGGGCCCGATTTTTCAATAAAAGTCATTAAAATCGCCTGTTAAAATGAGAAAGAAAAACAAAGAGAGGTTTCCACGCCATAACTTAAGTTCAAATGCTACTATTTACAAACGGTGCACGCCGTTGGAAAGAGTGAAGCTTGCTGAAGGCCATGCACATGACCGGAAGACTCGGAAGTGGATATAAGTCACGTACGGAGGCGGAGAAAGGCCCCCTGACAAGGACCGAAGGACAAGGCACGTGAATTGGCGTGCTCCACATCTAGGCTTTGACGGGACAACGTCAATCGACGTGCTCTGCGCTGAATGTGTTAAACAGGCATTTTCATGGAAATTTCCACATAACATCATGATACAGTAAAACCTCTATGCAGTGAACCTCTTGCCATCATAAACCTCCATAGTCCATTCTACGCAAATTGCGGTTTAAATACAATGAAAGTCCAGTCATCGCAACTATGTCGCATTTATTCACGCGTGCATCGCATCTATATCGCATTTGCGATTTTCACGTATCACCATTCATAATATGTATTTGGGTTGTGATTCGCTTCCTGATGTCCTAAGTGACTGAGATATCGTCATTTAAAAGTCTAAAAGCGTGAAATACGTACTCCAGAAGTAATAATCTTTCAATGTAGGCAGTAAAAATGTAATAGGAAACCACCCTATTGTTGTGCGGTATCCGAATCAGAATCGGAATCGCTAAAATTTTGGAGTGGACCAATAACTAATAGTATTCCATTTTCAGAATGTGATGGCAGTAGTGTTCCATCTTCGCTGTTCCACTGCGGATATGGGCTGTGTATCTCGAGGCTGTTGGTCAACGATGGCGTCATCAACTGCCCGTTTGGCAATTGTTTAGACGAGGGGTCCTGCGAACAAGCCAAACAATTACATCTCACTGGTGAGTGCATTACACGGCTCTCTTCGTAGAAAGACCACAGCACTGAAATACGGCAAATAATTGTCTGTAAAAAAAGCAAGATACCCGAGTTTGAGGATCTCTAGCGTCTAAACGAAGCAATCAGTTTCAATGCGACAAAAAACATACGAAAGAGCTCTATTCGCTATGCGCTATTTTATAAGCCTATTTACCCTAGTAGCACCAAAAGGATGATATCTAGATTTAATACGTACCATAGTATACACTGTGTACATATAATATCTGTATAAAATACATGCAAATGTCCTCTACCACGCAGATCATATCTAGATATTATACGTATTGTATCTGCTGCCATAATATGGATTTTACATAGATTAAATACGTATAACTCGTCGTAAATCTGTATATTATTCATATCTTATACATGTCTGATGATCCTGGTTACGCCGTAAGGATATTATTTGTGTATTTTCAAGATTTTGGTATACATTAAGGACGATGGATCATGAGACATGTATAAAATATGTATAATATACAGATTTTCAAATCTGTAGACCGATTTATTTCGAAATCTTTTAAAAATATACAGATATAATCCTTTTGGTGCTACCTTGAGTACATATTTCACACTTTTAGATTTTTAAATGACGATATCTATTTTTCGCGATTAAATGAAAAGTGAAAATTTTCAAACGCGCGAAAACGCGACCGCTAAGTATGAATGCCGGGAAAAACTCTGTGTGACGTGGTTCTGGTTCCCGCTGCCGCAAGTGAAGTGACCTTGGGGCGAGGCTTTGAGCGCTGATATGACGCAGGATGCAAGCAGGTGGCAGAGTACCCTGCTAGCAGGTAGCACTTGGCTTAAATAAGGATTATTAGTACCTTTTCAAACGAAGGAAATTTTCCGACCTTAGCCAGTTTTAATAGGTGATCATTAAGAGATGTTTCGCTGAGCTCTGTGCCTCATGCATGAATTGGTAACCTCAGATGATGTAAAACTCCTATCTACTCGTGTAGAAACTAGGTCCCTGTGACGTCACGTGGAGTGGCATCGCATGGGCGCCAATCCGGCCCTTTTCAAATGAGGATAAAAATGGACCATTGCCATTCGTCTAAACCGTTATTTCTAAAACGAAATAATTTTTATATTATGAATACACTAATGGTGGGTAACGAATCGCAATCAATGCCGTTCGTTTTCTTTGATGAAGGAAACTACCATTTTATGCTTGCCAGATTTATATCCACGCAGGTCCATTGTCCTCCGCGACAACAATTGGGACTCGACCAATCCGGCCCCTCCTAATGCTGAGCTTCAACGGTCACTTCAAATTTTCTGTCAGTGGCCGTATAGCGAGTCGGTACCCGAAACGTCGGCGCTCTTTTATAGCCTTAACCGTGCGGTATCCCGAGAAGATTTTTTACATGCTGTTCGCCGGTAAAGAGTAAAATCATGCATGCGAAAGAAAATTTATTTCTACGTTGTATCATGTACTTTAAAAAATCTTCGGCTCGATAGTATTTCCCGTACTTAATTTTTCCTCAAAAAAAGTACCTGTTTTTTTGCGCGTAAAATCAAGTTGCCCAACTTTGAGCGCTTGGAATTCTCATAGTTTTTGTTCCTGTGACTTGCAATTTTGATGTAAAGAAGCCACATCTATTACACAACTATTCTGCAAAAAAATAGTTCAAAAAAATTCTGGCTACAATTTAGGGTGTTTCTGGCTAATTTTGAGTCACTGAATCTGAAAATGGCCTCCGTTTTTTTTTCCATCGCCCTCCATTTTTACGCAACCCCTAAATCGGGGAAAACAACCCCTTATCTAAACTTATCGCTTTTCAAGGGATTATGTAATCTGCTTCTGATTGAAAAAAACTGACGTTTTAAGGCTATCAGGGTCAAGATAGAGACAAACTTCACTGGGGTTGAAAAGATTTAGGGAGTGAAAATGGAAAAAAAACTTAAAAAAACATTAAATTAACCATTTTTCTTCGTTTTTTTAATGACATATGATATGGTAGCTAATGGAAAAGTTTTTAAAGGGATGAATACACTTCACCCCTCCTATTTTGTAAAGCCGTGTGTAGCCGTAAAGTATTTACGCCGTGACTTAGCGATGGTGAAACTGGAGAGGAAGGGAATAGCAGGAGTGTAGGCAGCAAGGGAAGTAGAAGTGGAGGCATTATAATTCATAGCCAGGCGCTCGCCTACGTAGACAAATTACCAAAATTCCTGGTTTCCTCTAATTGCTGCCGTGCGATGGGGTGATCACATGCCCATTACCTTCACGGAAGCTCAGTGTTCATGTTATCTAAACAGTCGCGCAGCGAAAATGTGGAAAAATAGTATTAAATTGTTTGATTTGCATGAATTATGAGAATTACGTGAAATATAATTGAAAGTTTGGATTATTCGTGTTTTCCGATTATTCGTGCCGCCTTTACCCCATTATTAGCTAGGATAATTAGGAGTACGCTGCACGTGAAAATTACAATACAAATTCACCAACTGTTGCTCATATTCTTCCACAGACGACTACAGGGTAGTTTATTTCATCAAAGATTACGAAAGGCATTGATTGCGATTTGTTACCTACCTTTATTGTATTCATAATGTACAAATTATTTGGTTTTAGAAAAACCAGTCTAGAAAAATGGCAATGGTCAATTTTATCCTCATTTGAAAAAGGCCAGATTGGCGCCCATGCGATACCACTCCACGTGATGTCACAGGGATCTAGTTTCTATACAACTAGATAGGAGTTTTACATTGTCTGAGATTACTAATGCATGCATGAGGCACAGAGCTCAGGGAAACATGTCACAATAATCACCTATTAAAGTTATATGGTTGGAAAGTTTTCTTCGTTTGATAGGGTATTAATAATCCTTATTTAAGCCAAGCGCTACGAGCTAGCCGGGTAGTCTGCCACCTGCTAGCAGCCTGCACCGCGGAGGCGCACCTATCCTCGCCCCAAGGTCACCTAATTTGCGGCAGCGGGAACCAGAATTACGTCAAACGGCGTTTTCCCAGCATTCATATTAGCCGTCGCGTTTTCGATTGTGCTTGAAAATTTTCACTTTTCATTTAATCGCGAAAAATAGATATCGTCATTTAAAAATCTAAAAGTGTGAAATGCGTACTCAAGGAGTAATAATCTTTCTATTTAGGCAATAAAAAATCATAGGAAACCACCCTATTGAATCCATAAATACACACGTTTGTCTTCGTAGGCAAGTTAACATCCGGTGGTAAGTACACAGACAGCACAGAATCCTCCGTATCTAATTCGTATGCAGATAGTATCCATTGACGAAAAGCGACGGAGCGGAAGTCAATGGTTACTATCTGCATACGCATTAGATACGGAGGATTCTGTGCTGTCTGCGTACCTACCACAAAATCTTCAAAAGAAAGCCATATCTCAACTATAGGGTTAATAATTACATGGAATGCGTTTTAGTTTCTCGTATTATGACTTATACACAAGTATAGCTCATACTACACACATGTTATTTTGCTTGTTTGTGTTAGAATTCTAATCTTTCCTTGTTTAAGTTCATTAATACAACCCTGCTCTCTATTCTTCTTGTTGCGACAGTATTCCCAGATGGTGGAGCCACTGGCGGAGGAGGCGTTGCTGCTAGGATTGACGATCAAGCCCCGCCACAGACCACACCAATGGCAAGACCACAGAGTCAAGGATCAAGTAATTAATCTCATTTATTCAAGTAAAGTACAGTAAAACCTCTATGTAGCGAACCTCTTTACATCGTAAACCTCCATACTTCATACGACCCCAACGGTCCCGTCAGATTTACTTGTGCATTTATGGGCAAACCTCTTTGTAGTGAACCTCTTTATATCGTAAAACCTCCACTTATCGTACCAAAGAGACACCCCCGAGACTGCCTAACTACCTCCTTAAATCGTACCGAGACAACTAGAGACCTTTAATGCAGCCGCGATTACGTACATGGAATGACATTTTCAGCGATAAACGTTTCACACTTGTTTTTCTTGTACACCTTTATTAATACGCTGCAATTTTTACTTTAACCATTAGTTGTGGCCATTTTGTTCCATATGAGAGCATACCTAACAGTATATAATAAAAAAGTATCCTTAACTATCCTAATCATTTTCAGTGACTGTTGAATTAAGAGAGATCAAATAATTTGGATAGTTAGATACCTTTTTTCTTATTTACTGTTTGGTATGCACTCATGTTGAACAAAATGGCCACAACTAATGGTTAGTCATAATAGGGTGGTGTCCTATTACATTAAAACCTCTTTACATCGTAATGGAGAGGACCGAAATTTGGGCAATTCGATGTATGGAGGTTCATTATATAGAGGTTTCAGTGATAGGCACCACTTTTACGTATCCTTCGGAAATGAACGGCAGTATACTTTTAATACAGTACAGTACAGTAATGGTCTTTTAAACTATTATATTTATGTATTCAAACAATCATGCATGGATTAGTGAACATGTGCTTATTATTTAATAATAACAGAAATATTTAATAATAACAGAAATATTTAATAATAACAGGACTATCGCATGATTTTTACCATGATTCGAGAGAAAACGATGTGATCTCTCTCAATTCAACAGTCACTTAAAATAATTTGGATAGTTAGATACCTTTTTTCTTATTTACTGTTTGGTATGCACTCATGTTGAACAAAATGGCCACAACTAATGGTTAGTCATAATAGGGTGGTGTCCCATTACATTATTACAGGGCTGGAGGCATAATGCTCAGCGACCGCTGATGCGTCCCACTGATGTTGTATAAATATTTTACTTGAATATTAATTCAAGCCCTAACATTGCATGCATGCCCATACTTATTTAGCTTCATAGAAAACGCTCGCCTTTTTCTTGGTGTCAACATTTAAGAAAGTAAATTTATACACGTACAGTTGCGGACCTCAAATCCCGAATTCTTAGACCTGGAAAATCAGGACCGTCCTCAAGGATCAGTTTGCTACATAAGCATCCACTTGCGCAGCGAGGTTAAATATTTGGGGTTAAAACCCCCCCTTAGTTCATAGAAGTTTGTAAGTTTAATCCATTTATTTAATTGGATTATTATTACTTATAGAATTTACTTATAGAATACTATTAGAAGTAAGGAAACAATTCATCAGATGCTACATATGGAGTATGTTTCTCTATGGAAGCCAGGCTTGGACGTTGACAGCAGCAGAGAAGTCAAGAGTGGAAGCATTCGAAATGTGGTGCTGCCGAAGAATGATGAAGATAAAATGGATTGACCGTGTGAGTAACCATGAAGTGCTAAGGAGAGTAGGAGAAAAGAGAAGCCTCCTAAAAACATTAAGCAGAAGAAGGGCCAACTTAGTTGGCCACATTTTGAGGCACGATGGTCTGATGAAGACAATCGTTGAAGGACAAGTGGAAGGGAAAAAGGGCAAGGGACGGCCCCGAATGAGTTATATAGGACAGGTTATAAAGGATGTAAAAGAGAATAAATATGTAGCTATGAAAAGATTAGCGGATAGGAGAGAGAAATGGAGAGCTGCGTCAAACCAATCCTAGGATTATTAACTGATGATGATGATGATGATAGAATACTGTAAGGATTTATAAAATATCCCTCAGAAAGCCGTAAAACTCACCATTTTGAACCATTTATCTGAAAAACTTTCTGGGGTAGGGCCCCCGCACCTCATATATCTATCCTGGCGGGTATTCCACACACACAGACAACCCAGTATCAGTTACGCCTAAAAACCCCGCCCGCTAACCCTTAATTCCTGGCTGCACCCCTGTAAGCATCTACGTAGATGTGTCATGAGTAGAGATACGTGAAAATCGCACTTTCATTTTTATTTTATCGCACTTTCAATAACAGTTTATCGCATTTTGTAGCGTCTATTTTCTTATATTCGTAATGAGGTAGACGACGATGAAATGTAGCAAAAGACAGTTATATGACAAAATACAGAATATTTCAAATAATTATGTTGTAGAGCAATTACAAATTAAGGAATAAGACATATAATGGTGGAGGAGTAGCTTGCCCGCGCCCAATTGTGGTTCGCGGCCACGTGTAGAGTCCCAGCCAACTAGCAGCTGGCCATTCGCTCACATGCTTTAAGCGGCGAGTGTCGGCGGAGCATTTTGCACACACGGGGACTTTTCAGGATTTCATTAGAGTGGAATCCTTGAGGTTCATGCAAATTTTCAGCTTGTTGGCAATTTGCTTGTTGACGATGCAAGGGTCAATGTCTATTTTGACCGGGCTAAATGCAGGGTCGACTAAGAATACAGCCCTAAGAATACGGGCCTAAATTTCTGCATTCTTTTTTTTTCTCACGCTAGTGAGCACAGGCAATCAGGATACATTTTCTGTGCAGCTTGCGGACTTGCGGGAGCAGTTTGCAGACATATCCCAAAAAAATACTGCAATCTTGAAGGTGAGTACCAATGCTGCTACTGCTGCAGTGGCCATCGCTTCTCTTCCCTATTATATACAGCCCTTGTGGTGACTGACTCACTGATGGATACAAATTCCCGACAACTTCCAGACGTGCAGCGAGTCCTCATTTACACATAATAAGTGGGCTCCAGCCTCCTCTATCCCACAGATATATAAACTCATTGCCTCAAACTAATTGACAACTCATAAACAGTAGGAGGAAACATCAAACCTGTGGAGTTGTCGAATTATTCTGTCTGAATAGTACGACAATGCCGCTGGTAAAGCTAAGGGTGAACAATACCATGTATTCACGATTGTAGGCAAGCTTCCTAGCCTAGCAGACGACGTAGTTAACCACTTTTCCCTTCTGCTACGCCCAAATTCTATATTTGCGCCTAATATTTTTTTTCGAGATAACTCATGCATTTGGATTCCAATTCCTGAATATTGAGCAGGAACCGAATTAGTGTTAATCATAGCTCAGCTTGTATTACCAATTTCATAACTTCGTCACGGTTATTTTCCGCTCAAGGATCGATTAATTTACCACGTATTTGTGTCACGATCGTCCCCTTAATTTTTAATAAGATGCATCTTAAACGAAAATGACAACGTTTTCCATAGTTCATAGCCTTAATCAAACCGCCATTATCTTTCACAACGTAATTTTCCTCCAGTTCCTTACGTACGCAGACTCATATGTGGGTGAAGGCAACATGGCCGCCAACAGAACGTCACGGCTTCACCATGGCCATCTTTAATACTGTATTATAATATAGGAGGCCATGCCTTCACCCCACCCCCGCCACTGCCAATCTAGTTTATATATATGTAATCTATCCAGTACTACACAATAACATTAACATATATACTTATTAAAAATTTATATTCCCCAATATTTTATTTTTAAGTTTTATTCATTTTACTCAATGGATTAGTATTGCTTATAGAATAGTGTTAGGATTAATCAAACATCTCTCATAAAGCAGTAAAACTGGTCATTTTGAACCATTAATCTCAAAAATTTTCTCGAGCAGAATTGCTTGTAGTATATAATGCATACATATATTCTGGGATCAAATATGGTATTCTATTTTGGGGGACATCTTGTCACAGTGATAGAATTTTTAAACCACAGAAAAGGGCAGTGAGAACAATTTCCAGAATCTCAAACAAAACTTCTTGCAAACCCTACTCTATCTCCTAATAAATTTAACATAATGACTCTTTCTTATATACTAATGCTCTGTGCCTCATGTATGCATTGGTAATCTCAGACGAAGTAAATATCCCATCTACCTACTCGTGTAGAAACTAAAACCAAATAATAGGGAAGTGCACTAGTGTTTCAAATGCATCAAACACATTTTTTAAATTAGAGTTCAGAATAACATAATGTCGTAAAACCACAGTTTAAATCCTAATAGTGAATACTTGATTCGAGATGACCGTCTGAAATATGGAAAAATTCAAAGGCCGCGAAAACGGGTGTCCATGTTGAATATTGGCCGTGACGTCACAAGGCAGTAGCAGAAGGCAGCTTCTACACAGTTTAGTTCTACCACTATTATTGCATAGAAAAATTACAGAATTTTAGGGTATCCGTTTTTTGCTGTCATAAAATATCTTCAGAATATATATGTGGACGCTTCTCTTTTGAGTAAACGACTTCATCATTGCGTAATATATTAATATTCATTTACGTGTCAACTTCAAGTTTGGAAAGAGTAGTACGAATAGCACATTGAATCTTTAATAAATGCATGATGGCATTTATTTTTCGCTGGTTATATTTTGGCACAATGCCGTTTATCATGCCAAAACTTTTTTGTAAGAACCGAGTCAAACTAATAAACCTATTTCAGACGTTTGCTGCAAGACTTATTCGTTGCGTATGTATTCACGCCGGCCGGAACGTTCGCCCTTCGCAACTAGAATCATGGGATGTTAGCCTTATTTTCGAGCTGGCTGGTTGTTGCAATGGTTCGCTGTCCAGGATGGGTTCAAGAAAAGGTAATCTTGGTTGGGAGAAGGAAAATTCCAACGATTTATAAATGGTATACCAAACTTTGATGTATTTATGGTTACTGAATTTTTGAATAAGGAGGACAGGTTCAACGCTCCATAGAAATGCGAGACGTTAAGGCTAACAAGGGGAGACCTCGTACCTTGCTGCATCTTTTTCAATTAGGGCGTTAGTTAGGCTGTAATTAATTAATTTTCATGCGTTACTTTTTACAAGTTATATATATAAATCCAAAATATCCACAGTCACCTAACGGGTCGGTTGGGGTAGTGGTAGCGTGCACGATTCAAAGGAAAGATCTCACCCTAAGGCTCGTCGTTCAAGACTACGTCATGGCATTATTTTTTGTTGTCTTCATTGTGATCATACGGCATCAAGTTTATCATTAATTATAATTGCAGCAATCATTGGCATGAGACAATTTTTTAATCATCATTATGGCGTTTAGGTATTTGAGCAGTGTCTTTACAAACGCAGAGATACGATGACTACAAGGGTTGGTGTGCGCTAAAATGTTAATTTTTTCTTTGCTTATACTGACCAACTTCCACATTAAAAATGAAAACCACTCTTGCAAGAGCACATACCATTAAAGGCTCGCGGCAAGCAACAATATGCGTACAGGCATGATTAATAAGAACACAAAGCGAATATAAAATGCCATATATCTCGAACACTTGTAATTCACATTACTCCAAAGGGAGTTTACTTACTCAGTACATACCTCAGTACCTTGTACTCAGTACCTACCAGTTTACCTCAGTAGCAGTGCTAAAAGAACCATTCTGAAATATAATTTCAACTAACAAATAGGATGAAATAAAAGTTGATAACCCTGGACCGGGCGCGCTGGCGTATAAAATACGTCAATCTTTGAAAACCAAGGATTTCGACATTGTACGTACATTCAGGGCTATAATGGTCTCGTGTATTCTTACAATGTACTTTGACTGCCTATATTGCGAGTTTTCAAAGTTCGAGGTATTGTAGCTAATTTTTTAGATCAGCAAGATGAACCCGTCACCAGTGGAGTACAAATTACGCCGCACGACCTGCCGTGTACCTTTATATCTGTATCACCTATAAATGTACTAATTTCAACAAATAAAGATTAACTTTAACAGAAATCGTTTGTTATCATATATGCACATATCATGGGCAAAGTACGCATTTTGCCCGGTCGTGTAAAAAAAAAAGTCGCGCTATAATTCTTTAACCAAACTACTTTCAGTTTATAAATTACGTAGGTCTACGCGGAAGATGCTATATTTTGACTCAACACTCTTTCTGATGTGACTGAGGTACCTATTAAGTAAATTATTATTATATAAATATCAATTTGATCTTACAATACCTTCAAATGATCTTCAAAACAGAATATCATCGATAGGTAAGAGTCACGAGCAGCCTTGAACCATTTATTCCGTATAGCTTGTGCTTAAGGCACGGGAATGAATATCTTCTCCAGGCTTTTGTTTCGACGTCGAGATGAAATTTGGAACAAAAAATTATTTATAATTCTATTTTGAATTCATATTTTCGGTACTAGACGACATTTTTAGGAAGCAAACTCCACCGATTCCCGGAAACTCTCGCCGCGCTAAAGAAGGCGACGGAATACAGCGATACTCCACTGGTGACTACTGCCTTGTGACGTCACATCTCAATCAAGATGGAGGCACTGTGTTTCAGCGCAACATGAAATTTTCCGACTTTCAAAACGTTTTAAAGTGCATACCCCAGATGCAGAAAATAAAAGTGACTATACTAATGTTTCTTTTTTAGGCTAAACTTTCAAATTCAGCAATAAAAAAAAATTAGTGCACTTCCCTATTCGTGTATTATGAATACACTAATGTTGAGTAAAGAATCGCAATCAATGCATTTTGTTTTCTTTGATGAAGGACACTACCCTATTTGGTTCTTGTAATGGGCTTTTACGTACAAACAAGCATTATTGATGCCATGTCATGCCATGTCGTTCTGGTTCCCGCTGTCGGCATGTGAGGTGACGTTGAGGCGAGGCTCTGAGCGCTGATACAACGCAGGATGCTAGCAGGTAGCAGAGTACCCTGCTAGCTGGTAGCGCTTGGATTAAATAAGAAATATTTATACCTTATCAAATGAAGGAAACTTTCCGACTTAGCCAGTTTTAATAAGTGATTATTAAGACATGTTTCCCTGAGCTCTGTGCCTCATGCATGCATTGGTAACCTCAGACGATGTAAAACTCCTATCTACTCGTATAGAAACTAGGTCCCTGTGACGTCACGTGGAGTGGCATCGCATGGGCGCCAATCTGGCCTTTTTCAAATGAGGATAAAATTGACCATTGCCATTCGTCTAAACTGGTATCTCTAAAACCGAATAATTTGTATATTATGAATAAACTAATGGTGGCTAACGAATCGCAATCAATGGCTTTCGTTTTCTTTGATGAAGGAGACTACCCTATTGTGATTAATTTATCATTTAAAGAAACTCTTCCTTTGCTGTCTTATGCTTCGGCAATTTTTTTCCGTTTTCCAGGAAGTGGCCGTAGTTGTCAACAAAATGGCGGATGCCTCCCTGATGCAGGCTGAAGCCGAGAGACGATCTGCTGAAAATGAGAAGGAGAGAAACGAACTGTTGAGAGAATTGATTGCGATGGCCAAGAAAACGCATTGCAAATAACTTATTGTAAATTTAATAAATTGTTAATTATGGCGAAAGAAGTTTTCGGGAAGAATAAAAGAGGCTTGTTTAACTAAGCATTGGAATTAAAATTGAGGAAGAGATTGGTGAAATGCTATGTGTGGAGTGTGTTTATATGTATGGATGAGAGACTTAGACGATGGGGAAGAGAAAAAGGGACAGGATTGGGGCGTTTGAGGCGTGGGTTTGGAGGAAGATGGAGGGAATACGGTGGACGGATAGAGTTGGGAATGAATACATGTTTAATAGGATGTATGAGGAGAGAACGTTGAAGGACAGAATAAATCAAAGGAAGGGGCAGTGGAGTTTCCTTCATCAAAGAAAACGAAAGGCATTGATTGCGATTCGTTACCCACCATTAGTGTATTCATAATACACAAATTATTTGGTTTTAGAAATACCGGTTTAGACGAATGGCAATGGTCAAATTTTATCCTCATTTGAAAAGGGCCAGATTGGCGCCCATGCGATTTCACTCCACTTGGGGTGCGGTCCAATGAATGCTACTTTCGCTACCAGACGCTACAGACAGCAGTGCTCCGGAGCTCCGGTCCATAGGCGCTACGTTCGCTACGGGAATTTCTTTTCGGACCGGTCAGGAGCGAAGTCAAGATGGCAGAAATGAACGAGGGTGGGCAAACTGGGTTTATGAAATCGAATATATGGCTTTAATTGCGAATTGAGGTGATAATGGTAATTGAATATTAATAAATATATTCGAATATCATTTAAATGAATTATATTTTCCAATATCGAGGTTCCACTAAGTAAAGCAAGAAACTTTGGACCGTATTTCTCACACCTACCCTCGCCTAACCCTTCAAAATGAAACTCATTACCCTAGAAAAGGAAGAATTAGGTACTCTATCGTTTTCTCAGTTGAAACATGTCAACTTATTATGGCTAAAGACTATTAAAAACATTAATCCATTTCATGTAAATCCTATTTTACTTCAGATTTTAAGTTATGGCATGAGTTGATTTGTCGTTATGTGTTCTTACAACCCTTTCTTATATTACATGCCCCTTTTAATAATTTTTTGTTGCCTTTTGTATGTTAAGGCTGCTTCCAGAGACATTAGAGTTCATTTTGGAGGAGATACGAGAATGTTTGCGGATAGATAGTTGTTGCTATATATTTATTTAAATCACGATTAAATTTACATCTATTTACGAAGTGCGTCTACTCCGTTACTTCGTAGTCACTTTTATAGGAGAAAAGCGTCCACATTCAGCGTCCAACAACTGCAACGTGAGTAAACTCTCCATTGCCTCAGTGCATTCCCTTCGAATTTCCGCCAGAAATTGACTCGCTCCTCCGCTGACCCAAGTTTTCAGGGGAGCGTCTGGAGCTGGTCTGGAGCGAGGCGGGAAATGGGTGTATGACGTTTGCCGTGACGTCACAGCCTAACCTGTAGCGCTCCGTAGCGAATAACGGACCGCTTGGGGGCGCTCCGAAGCATTGGTAGCGTTCAACGGACCGCACCCTTGGCGTCACAGGGACCTAGTTTCTATACGAGAAGATAGGAGTTATACATCGTCTGAGATTACCAATGCATGCATGAGGCACAGAGCTCAGGGAAACATGCCTTAATGATCACCTATTAAAACTGGCTAAGGTTGGAAAGTTTTCTTCGTTTGATAAGGTATTAATAAACCTTTTTTAAGCCAAGCGATACCTGCTAGCAGGGTACTCAGCTATCCGCTAGCATCCTGCGTCCTATCAGCGCTCAGAGCCTCGATCAAGGTCTCCTCACAAGACGGGAGGGGGAACCAGAAATACGTCACACGGAGATTTCCTTACCCGTCGCGTTTTCGCGCGCTTGAAAATTTTCGCTTATCATTTAATCGCGAAAAATAGATATCGTCATTTAAAAATCTAAAAGCGTGAAATACGTACTCCAGGAGTAATAATCTTCCCATATAGGCAATAAAAAGAATAGGAAACCACCCTATTTCGTTCGGGGGGGTCCAAAACCAGGGGGGAAAATTTTTTAAATATAGGGTACTAAGTAATGGATTTTAAACTAATTTTAACACCTTTCACAATCGAAAAAACTTCATTTGTCAAAGAAAATAATTTGTACAGTCATGATTTTTCGATTATTTGTTTTCTCTCATTAAGGAAAATAATTTTGCTTTTATATTTCGGGTGTGGGTCCGCACCCCCCCCCCCCCCGACTGTCAATCAGCCGTCCTGAAGCCCCACTTCAAAGAATTACAACTTCACGCTACGCGTGCGCAGCGAGACCCTTTGTTGTTCGCGTGACGGTCAAAAACAGTTTAGAAACCCTTTTCAGAATAGGATTTTGATCCGCGATTCACTGTCCATCACTTATAAGTTAGGGGAATTCCCTTAACTTAAGTGGAACAGAAAGATGTGTGGAGCGTGTTTTTGTGTATGGATGAGAGACTTGGACGATGGGGAAGAGAAAAAGGGACAGGATTGGGGCGTTTGAGATGTGGGTTTGGAGGAAGATGGAGGGAATACGGTGGACGGATAGAGTTGGGAATGAGCCAGTGATAAATAGGATAGATGAGAAAAGAACGTTGAGATGGACAAAATAAATCCAAGGAAGGGTCAGTGACGTAGCCAGGAATTTCGTTCGGGGGGGGGGGGGTCCCAAACCAGGGGGGGAAATATTTGTAAAATATGGTACTAACCCTTTCGAGACGGCGGAGTTTTCGTCTTAGCATGACTGCTGTACTGATCCCCAAAATACCGGTAAAACGGGGTGAATGGAAACAATTTTCAACTTTGGTTTGAAATTTTGCATATTTGTAGTTGTTCCATATACACAATTTTTTCCCCAAACTCAGGTCTCTGTTAGACCTATTTGTTTATAGTATTTTATTTTTTCAATTTTATTTGATTTTAAAGAAAAAAATTAAAAACATGGTGTTTCTATTCACCCCGCAAATGGGGGTGAATAGAAACAGTATTTCCATTTCATGTTTTTTTCTATTGAAACGAATCGGGGGTGAATGGAAACTGTTAAATATGGTATTTTTAATTTGTAATGGATAAGTAATTTAATTTCTCCAAATCCGACTCTTTGGAGTTCACTAGAGACTTCAAGAGGCCCTTCGTTGATGCCTATGAAGTGGAACGCTGTAACCATATATTAGAAGTTGTCGTGGTTGAACCACTAGAGTATAGGGTGGTTTCCTATTATTTTTTATTGCCTAAATCGAAAGATTATTACTCCTGGAGTGCGAATTCCACGCTCTTAGATTTTTAAATGACTATATCTATTTTTTGTTATTAAACGAAAAGTGAAAAATTTCAAGCGCGCGAAAACGCGACGGCCAAGTAGGAATGATGGGAAAAGTCCGTGTGACGTACTTCTGGTTCCAGCTGCCGGCGTGTGAGGTGACCTTGGGGCGAGGTTTGAGCGCTGATACGACGCAGGCTGCTAGCAGGTGGCGGAGTACCCTGCTAGCAGGTAACGCACGGCTTAAATAAGGATTATTATTCCCCTATCAAACGAAGGAAACTTTCCGAACTTGGGTATTTTTGATGTGTGATTATTATGGGATGTTTCCCTGAGCTCTGTGCCTCATGCATGCATTGGTAATCTCAGACGATGTAAAACACCTATCTACTCGTATAGAATCTAAGTCCCTGTGACGTCACGTGGAGTGGTATCGCATGGGCGCCAATCTGGCGTCTTTCAAATGCGGTTGAAATTACCCGTTGCCATTTTTCTAGACTGGCATTTCTAAAACCAAATAATTTGTATATTATGAATACACTAATGGTGGGTAAGGAATCGCATTCGATGCATTTCGTTTTCTTTGATGAAGCAAACTACCCTATTTGGTTCTTGTAATGGGCTTTTACGTACAAACAAGCATTATTAATGGCATGGCACACGAGATACACGCTTTTAGGAAGAAAATGGGCACTTCTTTTTCCGTTTTGGTGTGCATAATTTTTGACGATTTTATTAACCATAAATGACAATTATTAGAATCGTCAAACAATACGATAGCCATCTCTTCATATATGCCATCCGACCTCAATTAGCTAATATCTTTTGTCTTGAGGTTGTTAATAGTGATCCAACGTGTCAGGGCCGGCCCTAGCAGGTGCGGGGCTAGGGGCGAACCTTCAGTGCGGGGCCCTTCACTTAAAATATTAAACTCTGTACCCCATCTACAAACTCGAGCATTTTGAATCCCTACCACTCTCTGGCTAAGTAGGTGTTCCTCTCCCAATTTCAGACTTCGTAATTACGCCGTTATGATACCATCACGCAGTTGAGTTCAAAATAGTGTAATACAAATAAAATTTATAATTATATTTATTCATAAAATTCACGGACTTGACAATATAGTAATAGTTGAAATTGCGTTTTCAAAACTATCGTTTATTTTAATTTTTTTTCACGAACGCGGGGCCCCCCAAAGCGCGGGGCCCGGGGTGTTCGCCCCGGTCGCCCCGCCCTAAGGCCGGCCCTGCAACCTGTATCACTTCATCATCATCATCTTGTGGTGTCCCCCGCGCCAATGCTGTCTCCATTCCCTCCTGTCTATCTCCCTGAAGTCTCCATATCTTCCAATTTTATTACGTTGTCGATAAACTTCAGCATTCCCCTTCTCCTGATCCCTTCCACCGTTTCCTCCAAAGCTACTTTTAAAATTCCATTCCCTCTCATCTAATGTCCCAACCAGTTACCCTTCCCAGTAGCGTAGCCAGGGGGGGGGGCTTCCGGGGGGTCCGGACCCCCCCCCCCTCCGAAATATATAAGCACAATTATTTTCCTTAATAAAAGAAAACAAATTATTGAAAAATCATGAATTTACAAAGTATTTTTTTTAACAAATGAAGTTTTTTCGATTGTCAAAAGTGTTGAAATTAGTTTAAACCCGCAGACAACACAACAATTATGGCCACAATAGGGTAGTTTCCCATTATTTTTTTATTGCCTAAATCGAAAGATTATTACTCCTGGAGTACGAATTTCACACTTTTAGATTTTTAAATGACGACATCTATTTTTCGCGATTAAATGAAAAGTGAAAAATTTCAAGCGCGCGAAAACGCGACGCGTAAGTAGGAATGATGGGAAAAAGTCCGTGCGACGCATTTCTGGTTCCCCCTCCCGCCTTGTGAGGTGACCTTGATCGAGGCTCTGAGCGCTGATAGGACGCAGGATGCTAGCGGGTTGCTGAGCACCTTGCTGGCTGGTAGCGCTTTGCTTAAAAAAGGTTTATTAATACCTTATCAAACGAAGAAAACTTTCCGACCTTAGCCAGTTTTAATAGGTGATTATTAAGACATATTTCCCTGAGCTCTGTGCCTCATGCGTGCATTGGTAATCTCAGACGATGTATAACTCCCATCCTCTCGTGTAGAAACTAGGTCCCTGTGACGTCACGTGGAGTGGTATCGCATGGGCGCCAATCTGGCCTTTTTCAAATGAGGATAAAATTTGACCCTTGCCATTCGTGTAAACCTGTATTTCTAAAACCAAATAATTTCTATATTATGAATACACTAATGGTGGGTAACGAATCGCAGTCAATGCCTTTCGTTTTCTTTGATGAAGGAAACTACCCTATTTGGCCATACTGTGGCAAGGCATTATGGCCATATAATGGGTGGCCTTTATGGCGCCATAATGGTTTTGACTGTGCCAAGGTGTGGCCAGCCATAATGTGGCTTTAGTGTGGACGCAGCCACACTATATGGCCACATTTTGGCTAGCCACAATGCTCCACCACTAATATATTAATACTTATACACATAGCGATTCCTTATTACTTGTATTATTATACCTCCTTTAATCCTATAGCTATGCCCATTAATGCAAAAAATAACGATTTTTTGTAAACTCAATTGTTGAGGCCTTCACTTTGTAGAATTCCATATTTAATGTTTGGAAAGGAAATTGCTTAGCTTTTTTACAAAACACACACTTTATTGCCGACTAGTTTCGGTTACACTTGATAATGGTACAGTGTAACCGAAACTAGTCGGCAATAAAGTGTGTGTTTTGTAGAAAAGCTAAGCAATTTCCTTTCCAAACATTAGATTTTTTGTAAAATTAAATCAGAACAAAAAATTTTAAATAAACATTAAAAATTTTAAATTTACCATCAATTAAAATAATAAATAGGGTAAAATGTCCTCTGGTTGACACTCCACACCCCCAAGTAGCACTTTGCAATATAGAGTATCAGAGAGGTAAATGCAAAGAAAAGTACCTACTTTAGAAAATGATGTTTGTAAGAACTTTATTATTGCAGTAAATGCACCATAAATAACATAATATAACAATTAATCATCTAGGTCAATGATCATCTAGGTTAGCTACTAAAAAAAAAAACCACATTGCAGATAAGCTAGTATTACAATATTGCCTTGGATTTGAGTCAGGAGCATATTATACATCCCCCTCTAGATATTTTAACTAGGCCTAGGGACCCAGGGGCGCAGCTAGGAATTAAGATCGAGGGGGGTTTAGGCAAAACTAATACCAGGATATGTGGGTGAGTGGTATACCCACCAGGATAAGCGGTACGTGTGAGATTAATAAATTCCGGAATTTTAAGATAAATGGTTGAAAATTGTGAGTTTTACGGCTTTCTGAGGTATATTTTAAGTATCCTTATACTGTCCTATCAGTAATATAAATCCAATTAACTAAAATGGATTAAATTTAAAAAATTTCCCTGAGCTCTGGGGGGAGATTTAACCCCCCCTCGCTACACCACTGGTATAGCATGCGATAAAACTGCAATTATCGATATGAATTTAAAACGATACATCCTCTTCAGTAAAAATTACTTTCAATTATAATTTTTACGTGCTTAAAGGTATGTAATTGTCCTGAAATTTCATATAGTTTTTTTTTTAATTTTCCCATAAGTATAATACTTTCGTTTCTATAAGCACCCATTGAGGGTACATATTGTATCGATCTTAACTTCGACTAAGAGTTAAAGGTAACTTTTTTGTCCTTTATCGTAATTTGTTAGGGTTTTTGAGAATTTTAAGTTAATGAAAATATTTACATTAAAATTTTTCCGAAAAGTTTGCTATTTTAAAGCTGTAATTAACGTATTTAGAGCCGTTTTGAAAATTGAGAACCAACTAGCCCAAAAAAAAAACGGAATTTTTAGAGCATGCATTTCAATTTTCTTTACTTACACCTTATTTACCGTTAATAGATAGAAGTTTTATTATGTAAATATGATTGTTATAACATTTTTATACCATATAAAGTATGGTTATTTGATGTGAGCCTAATATTTATGATGCAAAATATTTTGGTGGTACCATATGGTTCCCATTATTAGTGGGAAAAGAATACATTTTGCACCTAATGACTCAGAATTTCATTGATATTTAGATACATGATTACCGCAAAAATCGCAGAAACTTTTTAATTCAGACGTTACCGGGTTAAATTTTATCTCGTTAAATACCTTATTTTTAGAGATGCGTGAATATCGCAAATGCGATATAGATGCGATGTGCGCAAATAAATCGCTGCGCCACTGTATGGACCAATCTGTAACAGGTAAAATCATACATTTAGTCATTACAACATTTACGGCAGCCTATCTAATCTTCCCCACATTTCATCATCACAGTGCTCACAGTAAACTCACGGAAAGACGCCGAAATAGATTGAATAAAAATAAATAGTGTGGAAGCCTTTTCTCTTGAAATGATTACATATTCTTCTTTCTTTACACACTTTCTTTATATCAATGGGTGCTTTCCATTCATGCGACTCACGCGTCGACTTGTGTCGACTCGCGGTAACTGTTTATAACTCTCCTATTCCTGTGGGTTACCGTTTGTTGACTTTTGTCACAACAGTAGGCGACACACACAGAATCCGAAAACCGCGACGAGGGTCGACTTGAGTCGACGTGTGTCAATGAATGGAAAGCACCCAATGAAATCGACAAACGCCCATTTTGATAACTCAACAAGTCGGCATCTATAGCAACCGTCAAAAAACTTTATCACCTGTGGCAGCGGTGACTTTCCAAAGTGTGACCATAGTGGCATAAGTGTTTGGCAAGCCAGAATACGCCTTGCCGGATGGCTCCCACAGTCTGGCCGTAGTATGGCAAGCTGTGGCTAGCCATAGCATTAGTTGCCACAAGCAAAAACCACAGTTCGGCCACACTATGGCCATAATTGTTGTGTTGACTGGGAAACCAATTACTTAGTACCAAAATTTTCAAAAATTTCCCCTAATGGTTTTGGACCCCCCTCCGAACGAAATTCCTGGCTACGCCAATGACCCTTCCTTTGATATATTCTGTCCATCAACGTTCTTTTCTCATCTATCCTATTTATCACTTGCTCATTCCTTGACTCCATCCGTCCACCGTATTCCCTCCATCTTCCGCCAAACCCACATCTCAAACGCCCCAATCCTGTCCCTGACTCTCTTCCCCATCGTCCAAGTCTCTCATCCATACATAAAAACACACTCCACACATCTTTCTGTACCACATAAGTTAAGGAAATTCCCCCAATTAAAGTGATGGACAGTGAATCGCGGATCAAAATACAATTCCAAAAAGGGTTTCTAAACTCTTTTTGACCGTCACGCAAGCAAGAAAGGGTCTCGCTGCGCACGCGCAGTGTGAAGTTGTAATTCTTTGGAGTGGGGCTTCAGATCGAGTGATCGGCAATAGGATAGTTTCCTTCATCAAAGAAAACGAAAGGCATTGATTGCGATTCGTTAGCCACCATTAGTGTATTCATAATATAAAAATATTTCGTTGTAGAAATAACGGTTTAGACGAATGGCAAGGGTCCATTTTTATCCTCATTTGAAAAGGGCCAGATTGGCGCCCATGCGATGCCACTCCACGTGACGTCACAGGGACCTAGTTTCTACACGAGAGGATGGGAGTTATACATCGTCTGAGATTACCAATGCATGCATGAGGCACAGAGCTCAGGGAAACATGTCTTAATAATCACCTATTAAAACTGGCTAAGGTCGGAAAGTTTTCTTCGTTTGATAAGGTATTAATAAACCTTTTTTAAGCAAAGCGCTACCAGCCAGCAAGGTGCTCAGCAACCCGCTAGCATCCTGCGTCCTATCAGCGCTCAGAGCCTCGATCAAGGTCACCTCACAAGGCGGGAGGGGGAACCAGAAATGCGTCGCACGGACTTTTTCCCATCATTCCTACTTACGCGTCGTCTGGTTTGAAAAGTTTCTGCGATTTTCGGGTTAATCATGTAATGAAATGTCAATGAAATTCTGAGTCATTAGGTGCAATATTTATTCTTTTGCCACTAATGATTACGCCTATTGGTACCATATAGGTACCACCAAAATATTTTGCATCATAAATATTAGGCTCACATCAAATAACCATACTTTATATGATATAAAAATGTTATAACAATCATATTTACATAATAAAGCTTCTATCTATTAACGGTAAATAAGGTGTAAGTAAAGAAAATTGAAATGCTTGCTCTAAAAATTCGTTCTTTTTGGGCTAGTTGATTATTCTCAATTTTCAAAACGGCTCTAAATACGTTAATTGCAGCTTTAAAATAGAAAACGTTTCGGAAAATTTTTAATTTAAATATTTTCACTAACTTAAAACTCTCAAAAACCCTAAAAAATTACGACAAATGACAAAAAAAGTTACCTTTAGCACTTAGTCGAAGATAAGATCGATACAATATGTACCCTCAATGGGTGCTTATAGAAACGGAGGTATTATACTTATGGGAAAATAAAAAAAACTATATGAAATTTTAGGACAATAACATACCTTATGCACGTATAAATTATAATTGAAAGTCATTTTTACTTAAGAGGATGTATCGATTTAAATTCATATCGATGATTGCAGTTTTATCGCATGCTATACCGGTGGTGTAGCGAGGGAGGTTTAACCCCCCCCCCCCCCTCACCCAGAGCTCAGGGAAATTTTTAAATTTAATCCATTTTAGTTAATTGGATTGATATTACTAATAAGACTGTGTAAAAATTAATAAAAAAATCCCTCAGTAAGCTGTAAAACTCACAATTTTCAACCATTTATCTTAAAAACATGCAATTTATTAATCTCGCCTACCGCTTATCCTGGTGGGTATTCCACAACCCCACACACCCCGGTATTAATAGCACCTAAACCCCCCCCCAGCCGTAATCTCTAGCTGCACCCCTGTGCTATACAACGTAGCTGTTTGATATCAGTTGGGGCGCAGCTTACAAAAAGTCTATAAGATCCATTGTTGTACTGTAAAAGGGACTTATTAGAGTGATTTTAAAAAAGAGCCGTCTTGAAAGTTCCTTTCCTTTATTTTGTAGAATAGGTTTGTTCCCCTTAAGAAATATTTTTATTCACGAGGTTTTACGTCGATTTTTCATAAGAAGTGGAAATATTTGGTTATTATTATGCAACCGTCCTTCCTTGACCCTACGAAGATCACGTATTTCTTTATCTAGACCCAACCTCACGCTATATAAACGTTCTTTCTTGTTTATAGGCCCAAAAGTGTAAAATTTGTCACCTGATTCATGTCTGGCTTCAATAAATGATAACTCAATTATGAAAAATATACAGTACTGGTTGTTTACAATGCGAAGTATGGAGGATATTTTTCTTTGATGTAATACCGTGTAATACATGTATGTACCTACTTCAATAGGGTAGTTTCCTTCATCAAAGAAAACGAAAGGCATTGATTGCTATTCATTACCCACCATTAGTGTATTCATAATATACAAATTATTTCTTTTTAGAAATACCGGTTTTGACGAATGGCAAGGGTCAATTTTTATCCTCATTTGAAAAAGGCCAGATTGGCGCCCATGCGATTCCACTCCACGTGACGTCACAGGGACCAAGTTTCTATAGGAGAAGATGGGAGTTATACATCGTCTGAGATTACCAATGAATGCATGAGGCGCAGACCTCAGGGAAACATGTCTTAATAATCACTTATTAAAACTGGCTAATGTCCGAGAGTTTTCTTCGTTTGATAAGGTATTAATAATCCTTCTTTAAGCCAAGCGCTACCATCCAGCAAGGTACTCAGCTACCCGCTAGCATCCTGCGTCCTATCAGCGCTCAGAGCCTCGATCAAGGTCACCTCACAAGGCGGGAGGGGGAACCAGAAATGCGTCGCACGGACTTTTTCCCATCATTCCTACTTACGCGTCGCGTTTTCGCTCGCTTGAAATTTTTCACTTTTCATTTAATCACGAGAAATAGATATCGTCATTTAAAAATCTAAAAAGCGTGAAATTCGTACTCCAGGAGTAATAATCTTTCGATTTAGGCAATAAAAAATAATAGGAAGCCACCCTATTCAAATGCTGTGACTAAAATGTTTCTATGTTAGCATTTGTAAATGATGGTATCCATAAAACAGGTTCTCCTTACTGCCCTTAGTGAAAAAAATGTTTAAAAAAACTGTTGAAATTTTCAACAGGGAATTGGGACCATTGTTGAATTAGAAAATTCAACAGTAACTGCCCACACAGCACACTCAATATTTATACCGTATAAAAGTTGCATCAATGGATTCGTATAGTATGCGAATAATATTCCATCGATTATGTACGTAATATTCTAATAAAATGCGAATAATATGCCATCGAAATCTGTAAATAATATTTGCATTATATGCGCATATTTTCTCATGGATATACCACACAGCACACTCACAATTTATACCGTATAAAAGTTGCATAAATGGATTTCTTATAAAATTCGAATAATGTTCCGTCGATTATGTACATAATATTCTAATAAAATACGAATAATATGCATATATTCCGCATATTATGCGCATATATCGCAATTTATGAGGACATTATACCATTTATATCCACATTTTATGTAAATTTTATGCACGATTTATACCACTGTGGTGGTATAATATTCGCATAAAAAATTAATATTATGTGCATATTATTCACTTTGTGCTGTGTGGGTGTTGAAACTCTACAGTAAGGGCCCCCGCGCACTGGCAACTTTAATCACCGGCAACTAAACAATTTACTCACCCAAGAGTTGCTCGCTACCGCGCACTGGCGATTAAATAGTTGCCCCTCAGCTCAGTTTACAATGGATCTCGCGGAAGCAGGTTGTGTTGTTGCGCTCATTTTGCGATAACGAAAAAATAAGCAAAGGAACTATATAGATAAACTATACTGCATGTAAAATTGGTAGAAGTTCATAGAACTTTCGTTTGATCTAAAATTTTGTTGCCTTTAATTCCAATTCATTATCAAGTTACTTAAAAATGATCAAAATTCAATCACCTAAATACAATAGATATCTTAATCAAATTAAATAAAACTAGTTTATATAGGTACCAGGAATGAACTTCAATGGCTTTAATCAAAAATTGGGCACCAGAGAAGCTGTAAAAATGGTGGAGTGGCTATTTAATATGGGACCAGATATCAGGGAAGAGATACATCCATCTAGTTACACATGGAAAGGAGACTAAGCTATTGAAAAGAGACTATGTTGGATCGAGAAACACATGAGGAGGAAACTCAAGAAAATAAAATATGACGCGAGCTAGGAAGGATTGGGCTGCAGTGAGTGGTGTAAATATGGGGGGTTAGGGGATAGATCCCCACCAAACTATCAGAGGAAAAAAAAAGATATTAAAAAAATTACCTAGTATTGAAATATAATAACTTTGTCTGCTTAAATTTAAATTTTTAGCGCCAAAATTATCATCATCATCATCATCATCATCATATGTGTATTATGTAAACTGTATATCGAGGCATGTCATTTTTCAAAAATTTTCCCACCCCATGCCATCTCATCCTCCCCCCACCCCCAAAGCACATTCCTAGTTACGTCATTGTCTGCAGTACAGCAATCATTGGATTGCAATCACGATTGCAATACTGTGGAATCTTTGGGGATACACAGTGTTTTCTTGTTTTTGGTAATCCTCTGTTCAGAATCACTTACTTATCTTTGACATGTAAGTGCGATTCCTCTATTAAATCCATGATAAATTTGAATTAATTTTACATGATATCCGCCTTTTATTAATTGTAATTTGATTCGTTCAAACAACTTTCATTTTATAATGCTCACTAGTGTAAAAAAAATGTGAAATTTATAAGAACCTGAAAAGAGCCTGAACCAGAAAATAAAGAAGAACGTTAGGATTATATTTCAGCATTAAATTTTAAACGAAAAATTACGAAAAAAAAGTGGTTCTATGGAGTAACCCACACCTGTGCAGATTCGCTCCAAATTCGAACGATTGGCGCCGCCTCAGTCGAACTTAAGACTCGAGAATTTTAACATGGATTGCCGAATCTTTCCGTAAGGGTATATGACCGTTAGTTGTGAATTTATGGCTTCCAAATTCAATCCAGGGCTTGTTCAATAAATTAAAGTACCGCAAATAATCCCAAAAGGGATGAGGCCGGAGCAACATTTACAGTAAAATTGAGAAATGGTAAGAAAGAACGGAAGGAAAAAATTAAAGAAATGATGGCGTCGAGTGAAGGTGTAACGCACATACCGAAGCGGAAGAACACATCAACCTACCCTATGTGGTGTTTTTAAATAGAAATCCTATTTCGAACAACAGAGATGATTGAAATAATTGAAGGTGTCGACTTGAACGAAGAAAAAGAAATGAATCAAGATCAGAAACGTAGATGGAAAGCGAGAAATTCCAAGGCTCAGCATTATAGTCTCTACAATAGAGATCCGTGGTCCACCATGTAATGTGCTGTGAAACAGTTGCAGTTGGACAAGTAGAAAGGAGGAGAATAGGAAAGTGAAGAAAAGAAATACGATGAATCTCAAGAGTAAAAGAAAATCAAGATGAAGAAAATTTAATGAAAGGAGTTAAATGAAGGGAAGGTGTAATGTGACTATGTGAGTAAAATTATTCTGAGGCTCTTGTGTATTTACATAATGGAAGTGAAGTTGTAAATGTAAGGCTTCCCAATAAAATGCAGAGCATATTCAGTAATTAAAATTACCGTAAATAATCGCAGAACTTAAAAACTATGAGACCTTTCCAAATCGCGACCTGCAAAACACTTCCTAAGATGCGCTGCGAGCAAGTGCCGTCAAGCAACTGAAAAGTTGACAGTGCGCGGGGTTGGGTAAACATCCACGCGATCTATTCCTACCGGCAACAATTTAATCACCCTCAGAATAGGTCCGGACGCAATTATTTAGTTGCGGCAACTAAAAAGTCGCCCGTGCGCGGGGCCACAGTCAATGCCGTGTGTTTCATTTGAACTTCCACAAAGCAACTAATTAGTTGCTTTGAAAAAGTTGCCAGTGCGCGGGGGCCCTAACGGCTGAAGTCCAACAGTAATTGTTGAAATCCAACAGTAACTGTAGAAAATCGAACAGTAACTGTTAAAATCCAACAGTAATTGTTAAAATCCAACAGTAACTGAATATGCCTAATATACTCCTTTGTATATGTAATGAATTCTATTCTGTACTTTTCTCTTTTTGGAGTAAAACAATTTATTATTTTCATAGTATTACGTAATTTAGGTACCTGTATGGTAATGTAAGCATTTGGTTATATTTATGCTTCCGTGGCAACCTTGATTTTCATTTTACGTCATTTAAATAGATATGGGACTGAAACTCATATGGAGAATTAATATTCATTCATATCTTATAATAAGGGCCCCACAACGTTCGCGTCTATCGGAAAGTCTACATGAATGGATTAATATAGAAAATACTTAGATGATTATAGCCAAAGTTTTTTTGCAATTATAAAATTCTACGCTTTCATCATTTGCTTTATTTACAGCATACTCATGTCAGTGTAACAAGATTACGTAAATAAACGCGTCAGAAGATGTAAGAATCTAATGATTTTTTGAAAGAATTACTCGAAAAGGTCATTTTAGTTTTTTTTCTGGATTTCAGTGCGGTCTCAAAGAAAAAATTCACCAAATAGATAATAGGACCTTTATATACATTATTAAACTCTATCAGCAGTGAAATTTTCAGTTTTCATAGTATATTTCTCACGAGATTTTTCAGTCTCTTTTTTTCGATTTTTTGATCCTTCAATTTTCGCTCGTTTGTAACTTTTCTCTCATGATCAAGTGCCTTTGTTATTTTAGATAGCACTGCTCTTTGTCGCTTTATGGACTTGAGCGTTGTATTGCCCATCCAGGCTTCGAGAAAATCAATGAAGCCACCACAGAAACAACGAATTTTATCGTGATTAAGACAAATGGAATGAGATTCAACCATGCATAATTTAAGACCTGCGATGAAAATCACAATAACCTCTGAAAAACAAAAGCTATGTCACTATACCATGGGCAAGAAAGTAAAACATGTCGCTTCGACATCGTCCGCACAGAACAAACTAGCTAAACCGCAGTGCAATTTTCATCATCAAGGCGGATAAACACTATTCTCATTTTCTATGCGTACGCTTTTCTCATCAAAGCGAAATTCCACGTCCTTGGCTTATGTTTAAAGGCAGGATGTTGTCTCAATTGATTAAGCCGATGCAGTCTTTAAAAACAGCGCAGTAGCAGGTGACGAAATCGTTGAGTCGTCAACCGCTTACTTTTTTTAAAGAGAGAGAGAGAGAGTGCCACCGAGGACGTCAATGGCATATTGAATGTCACGGTGAAATCGAAGAATTCCGCCGTACGTGACCCCGATGGCAATGAGTCACGGCACCTGGCGTGATTTCCTCTCTTCGCTTCCTTGTAATTCAAGTTTGTGGGTTATGGCGGGGGGTTGCTGTGGGTGACGCCAGTGGACGTGACGTCATTACAAGTTCCCCACCTGGCCACTAGGAGCGCTGACCGGGAACAACTCGTCACCCTGTCCGTGCCGCTGGGACTTCACGGAGGGTGGGGAAGAGAAAAAAAATAATAAAGGAGCCGCTGGGCATTATGGGATAGCATGCACTGATTCACACACGGCGGTTTCAACATGGCTGCCAGTCGTTTGTTGATGTGCTTACCTGCGCTTATTTTGACGATATTTGCCCGCCCGGCATCCTTGACGTACGCTGACTGTGAGTAAATATTCATTCTTCATAGTTATTACGCTCGTGCGAAATGTTAGTTACCGTGCTGACGGTGTCGATTCCTTATTATGAAAGGTATGTGCAGTGCATACCAAGTATGTGTATGTTCAGGGAAGCTGTGACTCAATATAGACCATTTCCTCCTCGAAGGACGCTGATGTAATTTTTATAATATCGTCTCCGGTGTGTGTGTGAATTGATTTGTTAGATTTTTGTCCGTTAAATGTCCGTACACCCAGGAAATAACTCTTCGTATAAAAAGACTTAACTTGGTGCTAACAGTCGGAATTAGTTTTCGATAAAAGCCGTTCCATTGCAGCTCGACGTAAAATTAGGTGTTTTAAATGTTGACAATTGATTCCCACTAATCATAAGTTCTGTTAATAATTTGTTTGTACTCGAATGCATTTGTTTTTGTGTTATTTTCCTGTCGAAATGGACACCTACTCGCGAATAAAAATTGCTCACTATTCATTTGTGTGACTATCCCGAAGCTATAGCGAAGAGAGAAATTCCTGTTTCATTGAATTAGTGAGGTATTTCATGTCAGTGATTTCTTATATGAGTAGCCATTGTGCGTCTATTCACTCCGTTTGGTGAAAGTAGATATCGATGAATACACACCTGTTGTGCCGTGAAGTTATGGCAAATTCACGCGTTATTATCGCAGATAGTGTCGTCCTTGTCCTGATCAAACACATCAGCTGTTTAGGGGTTCTTGAAGATAAGATAATGAGCAATTCGGAATGGGTTTCATGTACCATTGAGGATGTGTTACTGACTACGCAGTAGCCTTGCTTTTTTCAGTCGTACGATGGTTAACACCTTTATAATTAGTCTTCCAAAAAATATCCCTCCTTGTTTTTTTCCGTTTCTGTTTTTCATGATGGCAATGAAAGGACCTCAAAATTTAGACCGCACCGGCGTTGAAAATCATATAATTGGAAGATGCACAAATGCTAATGAAGCTATTGCGATATACCTACCGTCGAATCTTGTAAATGTTTTCAAACACGAGTACATGACGGAGGAGCAATTTTGGAAGCTCAAATATGGTATCCAAGTAACCAATCATGCAAATATCAATAACAATACCGTGAAGAATGACAATGTGGGAGAAATATTTAATGACGACTGAAGTTGTAATAATGTGATGCTGCGTGCATAGAAATTGAAATGAATGCATAAAACTATCGTACCACTGTGAAACAATTCCTTGAATATTTCACGACAATTAGTTTTTTTCAAGTGTGAGAACCTAAGCATTATTTAACGTGAAAAGAAAATATATTACATTTTTCAAAGAAATTTACCCCAATGCTGTCAGTAAATTTTTAAAGCTTGAAGAATTTTGTGAACATAGATTTGATTCAATTCTCTGAAAGGTTTGATTTTGGATTTCGTGAAAATTGTGGATTTGACCCATTCCTAATATTATGTCGGATTCTGTGATATTGATGCATCATGTAAACGATTCCTATTGTATGTTTGTACCAGGGGCAGAGCTAGGAATTAAGGCTAGGGGGGGTTTCAGGCGAAACTAATGCTGGGGTGCTTGGGGTGTTGCATACCCGCCTGAATAAGCTGGAGGTGCTGAGGCCTTCCCCCGGAAAAAATGAAGATAAATGGTTCAAAATGGTGATTTTTACGGCCTTCTGGGGGTTATTTGATTATATCTCACACTTTCTATAAGTAATATTAACCCTTAACCAGTGACGTGAAATATTTATTACACTACCAGTGACGTGCGAAGTCTTGGAGACCGCAATAAATCAAAAATTCATGAAATGTTGCAACGCCATTGTTATTGTTTTGTTTAATTTTTGTTTGGATACTTAACTATTCTTAAACTTATATTTAAATTTTTACACTCCCAATACGAACCAATTTGTCATTAAAAATTGTGATTTGAAGCAGGCTCAAAAAACTTATGCCCAAAACACTTGAGTTATAGTTATTCTATTTATGCATCAATATGTCGCCAGGTTAAAAAAAAGCCTTAAATGTTAAAGTTGGAAGGCTAAGTAGTAAGTAGCCATGAAATTTATCCAGCATATTCCTTTTCTCGATGCTTTCTTATGCTAGTGACGTACGGTCTCACAGACCGCTAATCGAATTGAAATTCAAATTTACAAAATTTAATATTAGGAGCATTAATTTTTAAGAGTGGGATGTCCTTGTTATGAAAAAATATGAAGCTAACGAGAATTGTAGATATTTTGAAATATTAATTTTGAAAATATTCATAGTTTTGGAAACGCAGCGGTCTCTCAGACCGTACGTCACCGGTTAAGGGTTAATCCAATCAAGTAAAACAGATTTAACTTAAAAATTTCTGTGAGCTCTGGGGGGGAGGGGTTTATCCCCCAAAACCACCCCCTCGCTGTGCACTGATTTGTACTACTTGATGTCTCTAAGCAGGGCTGTTTCTAGACGTTTTTCTAGTGTAAGCGAGCAACATTCCTACCCCGCCTCCCTCAAATATAACCTTAAAGGTAATAGGTATTCTCTTTGGTTACATTTTAAAATAAATCCAAATTTTTATTATTATTATAGTATTCTACCGATTAACTTAGGTTTCCATGGAGTGTTCAAGAAGTGATCTGGCAGCCTCCCTTTCCTTCCAGCACTGCCTTCTTTACTTCACTGTAAGACCTAATCCCTTTCAATCTATCAGAAATCCTATTCTTTTCCTTCCCCTCGTTTCCCTAACATTCTACCCTCTAACACCATTTTCAACATCCCCTCACCGCTAAGCGCTAACTCCATCCATACCTTCTGTCTCCTCCGTATCTCATCTAAAAGCTGCCTCTCCTCACCCACCATGTCCAGCACTTCGTCGTTCCTTTTCCTCTCTGTCCATTTCACCCTCTCCATTCTTCTTCATACCCACATCTCGATTGCCTCCGATCTTCTCTCGTCTTCTCTCCTCAGTGTCCATGTTTCCGCGCTGTAGAGAGCTACGCTCCAAATCAAACTACTCTTGGAATATGGGTCGAGGCTTAAATGTCAGAGTGAGCTTGTTACCTGCTTGCTCTTCTATATTGAATGTGATATTTTTAGAACTTTTGGCTTGGCACCCTACAAGGCCTCGTACAATGAAACCTCTGTTAGCGAGTGCCTCTGATAACGAACAATTCAGATGACGACCAAAAATTTCGCTAAAAATCTGCCTCGGATAGCGAACAAAATTTCGGTTAACAAACATATGTGTAGCGGCCATGTTTGTGTTCGGTGCTGTGCGATCCCCAATGGATGCAAAGTAATACAATGTTGCCGGCTATGCATTTATAAATATGGTGGAACTTGGTTATAACGGCATCGGCTGTAACGTCAACTCGGGTTTAATGTCGCATTTTATACAGACGAGCCAAAATTGAACATTTTATGTTGTACGAAAACCTGTTTATATCGTCGACAAATATTGCGACGCTCGGGTATAGCGTCAAAAATGTTGCGATTCTTAGGTTGCAAAAGTGGCAGTGTGATTGTATTATGTCTCAAAGTTCATAGAAACCATGTGTGGAAACGTCAACAGCAAAAACAGGTCACAAGCTGGACGTTGAGCTGGTGACGGGAGGCAACTCTTTTGTTTAATTGGTGTCTGAAGGGAGCGGGGGCTGTCCCGCATACCTGGGTCTTATCCCTTCCCACCCTATATTCTACAGTGGAACCTCGTTAAAGCGAGTACGGGCTATAGCGACACCTCCGCTATTACGAGAGATAGCCGATGCACCGTCAATTGATCCTATAATAAGCGTGTTAAAAAATAGGTTTTTACGAGACCCTTTCGGTGTTGGCTCTGGCCATAGCGAGGGTTTCCACGCCGGAAGACTTTCATCAAGACTCCTTAACCTCTGTAATTGTTAGCGATCTGTTAGAAATGAAGTTAATGGAGTGCTCAGTATCAAATTTATGTGGTAAACTGTCGTTCGATAAATATAATGATGACGAAACAATGCTTTGCATGATTTTTATTCAGTGCGGCGCTTATAAATTGTTTGAATAGTTAGTCGTTATTTGAGTAAGGAAATTTAGTGATGCAAAAAAACATCGCCTTTCGTCTGGATTTATGTTTACGTTTATCGGATTGATGTCTATCTGTCGCCGCACCACTCCTGTTCCTGTATATCTGTTCGCAACAGGTATATTGGCTATTATTTGCTCCACCTCCAGTAAAGCGACAATTCGCTATAGCGAGTGTTTATTAGTGCACCGTGGGGTGTCGTTATATCGAGGTTTCACTGTACTTGGTCACTGACACAGGCACACTGTTTTTGTGGAGCTGCCTCACCGCTCATAGCACACTCCTGAGAGCCGCTCGCACAGTGCGACTCAGCATAGCGCTTTTGGGTTGAGGGGAGGGGGAAATAGGGGAGTGGAAGAATGGGGAAGAGGGGAAGGTGGTGAGGAGGGATTTCTAAGCGAAAATGTAAAAAAAAAATTTAAAGTGTAATATTTCCTAGATCACAATTTGAAAAATTGTATTCAAATCAATCACGTGTTTAATAGTCACGATGTTTAACAGGTGATATAACTGAGGAACCATTTCTGCCGATACGTTATATCTTTCATGGAAGACGGAAAATGTATTCCGTCTCCTGTGCTTATAGATGACGGCAATTTAAACAATTCTGTTGTAACAAAATATTCTCTCCGGAACTACATGATCATGTTCACAATTCATAATTAATTTCATCGATTCATCTTAGTTGTTTGTGTGAGAACAAATTTTCATTTTTGTCCCGTATTATTTTCCTAAATTTGCCGTTGCCGAAAACTTTTACACGAGCGTCTTCCGCCATTTTTCTTTCACGATGCATTGAACATGCAGGAGAGAGAATTACGATAAGGGTCACGTGAGATTCTTTTGAGTAATACCCACAAAATGAATCAGGAGAATATTTCAAGCAGTCTGAAAAGGTGATCAGTGGGCTAGTGATGAGCGGAACTGTGATTTTCCGATCACTTCGTTACCTGTGACTGCTACTCATCAGTAACGGTGATTCTTAACTGTGATTGCAATCACCGAGGTGAATCACTCTTAAAAGCCATCGGTGATTTGTGGCGCTGCCATTCCTGCTACTTTGTCCAATTCCAAGGAATGAGCTCTCCTTAATACGAACGAATAAACTCATAGAAAATTGTAAAATTAGGCAAAATATCTTTTTGAGGGAATAGTTCTGATTCCGAGTTTATATTACACTAATTACGTAAATCTGATGTGGTAAAAGAATTGATAAGGGTCAATCTTTTTTTATACATATTTATAATCAAACCTTCATAAGTCAAAGCTTTAGCTGTATATTTCGCACAGAATGTCAAATTTATCATAAAAGATGAATAAGACATCCTTATTTTACTATTGATAGCATCATGGTAGCTGCCGAAGCTAACTTCACCGTATTCACAGTCGCAGTGATTTCGAGTAGTATTTGGTGATTTAGTCACCGGCCGTGATCGGCTACTTCTCTTCAATCACAGGTGGCGATATATCGCATATCACTTGGTAGCAGCCAGAGCTATCTTCACCGAATCCAGTGATTGAATCACCGATCACAGTGATTTCGAATATTGAATCACCGACAGTGACTGCTACTTTTCAGTAACGGTGATTCAATCACAGTTAGCGATATATCGCTCATCACTACAGTGGGCTACCCGCGAAAAGTGCCATGTGCTCCATTTGACCCGCGAAACGTTCGATGAGTCTCAGACGAGAAATGTCTGTGGAAGGAGTCGTGTGCGCAAGGAGTCCGACTTCCACCGCTCACCACTCCAACAGGCTCAGATGGAGCTGTGGGCCGAGAGAGTCTTATTTGGTGAGTCGCGACTCCCTCCCCTTCGCAGACAGCACACGACTCCCTCCCCTCAGCAGACCGCACACGACTCTAACGGGCGCATTGCGCGCTGAGGGAGTCGTGAGCGCCGGGAGTCTTGGCTTCTCCTCGCACAATAGGGTAGTTTCCTTCATCAAAGAAAACAAAAGGCATTGATTGCGATTCGTTGCCCACCATTAGTGTATTCATAATACACAAATTATTTGGTTTTTGAAGTACCGGTTTAGACGAATGGCAAGGGTCAAATTTTATCCTCATTTGAAAAAGGCCAGATTGGCGCCCATGCGATTCCACTCCACGTGACGTCACAGGGACCTAGTTTCTACACGAGAGGATAGGAGTTATGCATCGTCAGAGGCTACCAATGCATGCATGAGGCACAGAGCTCAGGGAAACATGTCTTAATAATCACCTATTAAAACTGGCTAAGGTCGGAAAGTTTTCTTCGTTTGATAAGGTATTAATAAACCTTTTTTAAGCCAAGCGCTACCAGCCAGCAAGGTACTCAGCTGCCCGCTAGCATCCTGCGTCCTATCAGCGCTCAGAGCCTCGATCAAGGTCACCTACCAGGCGGGAGGGGGAACCAGAAATGCGTCGCACGGACTTTTTCCCATCATTCCTACTTACGCGTCGCGTTTTCGCGTGCTTGAAATTTTTCACTTTTCTTTTGATCGCGAAAAATAGATATCGTCATTTAAAAATCTAAAAGCGTGAAATACGTACTCCAGGAGTAATAATCTTTCGTTTTAGGCAATAAAAAAATAATAGGAAACCACCCTATTCCAGGCCTGGCACAGTGTGCGCGGAGGGAGTCGTGTGCGGTCTGCGAAGGGGAGGGAGTCGTGACTCACCAAATAAGACTCTCTCGCCTCACAGCTCTATCTGCTGAGTCGCACATTTGAGCTGACTCACTCGCAAAATGCTATTTAATCTGTGTCTACATGAAGCCATGAAAGAACTGGGGTTAGAGGGGACAATTGTGCATAAATCTACTCAGGCATGTGCCTATGCCGACGATATATATAGTTCTAATGGCACGGAATATGGATTCTCTGAAAGAAATATTCAAAATCTTAGAACAGAAGAGTAAGAATATAGGGCTCAGAATCAATGAGAGAAAAACGAAATACATGAGAATGTCGACCACGGATGACAGAAGATGGACTCAAAACGTTACATTTGGGCAGTACAACTTTGAAAATGTAAAATATTTCAGCTACCTTGGTACTAATTTAAACTGTAAGAACGCAATGACAGAAGAGATCAACAAGAGGATAATGGCTGGAAATAGGGCTTACTTTGCTAATATTAAGCTCCTGAAGTCATCTCTTCTATCTAAGGAGATGAAATTCAAGATCTATAAGACACTTATCAGACCGGTCGTGACATATGGAGCAGAAACGTGGACCATCTCCGCTGGAAACGAGCAAGCTCTGCGGATATTTGAACGGAAGGTTTTGCGAAAGATATATGGTCCCGTGACAGATGGGGTAACTTGGAGGATAAGAGCAAACAAGGAAATAGAAAATATTATCCGAGGCGAAGACATAGTGAGGTTTGTGAAGACCCAACGGCTAGCTTGGCTAGGTCATGTAAAAAGAATGAGTGAAGAAAGGATGCCTAAGAAGATTCTACATGGAAATATGGATGGAAAGAGAAAAAGAGGAAGACCGAGGAAAAGATGGATGCAGGATGTGGAAGAAGACATGAAGGCTATGAGGATTGTCAGATGGTGGGAGGAAGTGCAGAACAGGAGAGAATGGACAGGCGTCTTGAGGGAGGCCAAAGCCCATACCGGGCTGTGGTGCCAAGGAAGAAGAAGAAGAAGAAGACTCGCACAATGCCCATCACTAGTCCTTTCACTCAGATTTTAAGGCTGCTTCTTTTATAACGTCACTCGGATATAACATTAAAATTCTTCTGGTCCCTTTGATGAAGTTATAACCAAGTTCCACTGTACATCCTGATCCAGTTACACACACACATACACTCTCATAACGGATGCACAGCGTGCTGGTGGATTCCAGAGAAATTTCAGAAGTTACTCTTGTCCCTTTAGCGATCACTTGAACTAATAAGACGAATTAAATCAGTCAAAAGCCGAGTTGAAACAGCCTTCAGATGAGTTGAACACGTGTGCTATGGAGGAGCTAGGAACCAATTGTTCCTATTTCCTTTATTTCTTGTGGGGAATATAGGGTAGTTTCCTGTTATTTTTTTATTGCCTGAATCAAAAGATTATTACTCCTGGAGTACATATTTCACGCTTTTAGATTTTTAAATGACGACATCTATTTTTGCGCGATCAAATGAAAAGTGAAAATTTTCAAGCGGGCGAGAACACGACGGCTCTGGCTCAGCTTCATTCAGGTTCCCGCTGCCGCAAATGAGGTGACCTTGGGGCGAGGCTTTGAGCGCTGATGCAACGCAGGCTGTTAGCAGGTAGCAGAGTACCCTGCTAGCAGGTAGCACTTAGCTTAAGTAAGGATTATTAATGCCCTATCAAACGAAAGAAACTTTACGACCATAGACAATTTTAATAGCTAATTATTAAGAGATGTTTCCCTGAGCTCTGTGCCTCATGCATGCATTGGTAATCTCAGACGATGTAAAACTCCTATCTACTCGTATAGAAACTAGGTCCCTGTGACGTCACGTGGAGTGGCATCGCATGGGCGCCAATCTGGCCTTTTTCCAATGAGGATAAAATTGACCTTTGCCATTCGTCTAAACCAGTATTTCTAAAATCAAATAATTTGTATATTACGAATACACTTATGGTAGGTAACGAATCGCAATCAATGCCTTTCGTTTTCTTTGATGAAGGAAACTACCCTATTGTTTCGGATAGCGAACATTTCGGATAGCGACCAGCTTTCTGAAACGGATTGTCGTCGTTATCAGAGGTTCTACTGTACTTTGCTTACTGCTTAATCCGGCCCTGACTCTAAGATATGTAAAATCATGTGTGTTCGTTAGGGACACGCTTTTGCTGGAATTGTAGTGTTCGACCCCCCTCATGAAGGCTGGAATCGAACACGGCTATTGCAGTGTGGGTTCTTGCCTTGGGTGCCAGGCGCATTGGTTTAACTCAAGCTGCAAATTAATATGGAAGGATCAAAGGCTCTTTACCTTTCTGGAACTCACACCAAAGAGAGAAGGGATGAAATTCCCAGGCCTAAGGCAAAGTAAGGTCGCATACGGTTAGCAGTCTCCATCATAGCGGCGTTCATAGCCTCGCACCCAGGTGGCCTCACACAGCAGCAGCCAGACGTCACACGGGCTTTTCCCAGCATCCATACTTAGCTTAGCATACTTAGTTTTTGGGTGCTTGAATTTTTTCACTTTTCCTTTAATCGCGCAAAAATAGATATCGACATTTAAAAATATAATAGCGTGAAATATGTACTCCATGAGTAATAATCTTTTGATTTAGGCAATAAAATAATATTAGGAAACCACCTTATTATGGGCCTGAGAAAATAGGTATGTATAACTACTGGTTTGAAAGGTATTGAGGGTAATCCTTTCACAGAAGCCCATGACATTATCAGCTACCACACGGAATGGGGCACTGTTAGTGGCAGGCATACGTAAAGACATACGAGGAGAATGCGTGAGGTTCGGCAACACTGTTCCATGAGAAGATTCATGATATTAACTCGACGGAGGTCTGTGAGCGACTGACTGAGACCATTCCTGCTGTCTTCCTATTGGCCGAGGCAAAGTCACATGTCGAGAATCGTTCCCTCCCCTCACCTCCACTTGCTTTCAATGCCTGCATTTTGTTCATATTTAATTAACGTACAATCATTCTTCTTCTCTATCAAATTTTACAAGCAAATACACCAGTGTATCTCAGAGATGAATTTCAAACTCTTAATAGAGTACAGGACTGAAATACGAGGGGAAAATGAAAAACTCATTCTTCCTCACCACCGGACTGTCGGGTTCAATAAATCATTCCTTCTGACCGCAGGCCGCAAGAGGAGCAACATTGACTCACGGCTACGTAAATCATCATGACTCGCCTCCTTCAAAAGGGCACTACACGTAAAACTTCTCCGAGAACAACAACGAGACATGTAACATCATGTCACTGAAAACGTCGGCGCAGAGACAATATACCTACTCGTTTGGAAAGTGTTGAGGATAATCCTTTCGCGGAAGCCCATTAGATTTTCAGCTATCTCACGGAATGAGGCACTGTTGGTGGAAGGCATACGTAAAGACATACAAGGAGAATGCGTGAGGTTTGGCAGCACTGCTCCACAAGCAGAGTCACGCTGTTAACTCGACGGAGGTCTGAGAGTGACTCACTGAGGCCATCCCTGTCGTCTGCCGATTGGCTAAAGGAAAGTCACGTGTTGAGAAACTTTCCCTCCCCTCATCTCAACTTGCTTTGGCCACACCAGTTCACCCGCAGAGATAAAGAGAAGAGAGTATAACCCCGTTATACTTAAATTGACTCTGAGATTTGTAAAATCATATATCGAAGGCTAAGTTCTAACAATACATGTCTCAAAAATAGTAACTTTTCAGGAGAGTCAAAGAGGTTGATTTCTTCTAATTTTATGCTAAAATAAAAAACAAAAAAAATTATAAAACTGAAAAAGAAGCATACTTTTTCCAACAAAGAGTTGTCTTTTGCTTGAATTTTATTTTCTAATGCTATTACACTTTGTTTAAGCTCATCGCCACTGGTCAACAATCCTAAGATTGGTTTGACGCAGCTCTCCACTCAGTTCTCCTATCAGCTAATCTTTTCACTCCTACGTATTTCTTCTCTTTCACATCCTTCTTTACTTGCTCCATATATTTTGTTCGAGGTCTCCCTTTTCCATTCTTGCCTTCCACTTGTCCCTCGACGATTGTCTTCATCAGGCCATTATGTCTCAAGATGTGGCCTATAAGGTTGTTCCGTCTTCTTGTTAAGGTTTTCATGAGGCTTCTATTCTCTCCTACCCTTCTTAGGACTTCCTCGTTACTAACTCGGTCGATCCATTTGATTTTCATCATTCTTCTGTAGCACCACATTTCAAAGGCCTCTATCCTTGCTTTCTCCGCTGCGGTCATTGTCCATGCCTCACTGCCGTATAGGAGCATACTCCAAATGTAGGTTCTTACGAATTGTTTCCTTACTTCCATATTTAAGTTTCACGCTGTAAGCAGGTCTCTCTTTTGGTGGAATACCCTCTTCGCTTGAGTCATTCTGCTGATAATTTCTTTCTTGCTTCTCCCGTCACTAGTTATCTTGCTTCCAAAATAACCAAATTAATCCAATTCTATCAGTTTTTGCTTCCCTATTTTAATGTTAGTCTTGACTTCTTCTCTTCTGCTGCATACTAATTTATCTTTGTTTTCTTCGTGCTTATTTTCAGTTGATATTCACCCATTACCGTAACCATATTAACCAGAATATTTTTGAAATCCTTCTCTGTTTCTGCTATAACATGTAAGCTCTCATCGGCAAATCTTAGCATGTTAATTTTTTCTCGGTGGATATTCACTCCCAATGCCTTTTCTTTGATTTCATTAATGGCTTTCTCAATCTAAACATTGAAAATTACGAGTGACAATGCACAGCCTTGTCTCACTCCTCTCCTAATTGTTGCTTCTTCGCAGGTGGGCCCTGATATAGCCATCGATATGTTCCTTAGGGACTCACTTGTTTCCGAATTGTGAATTTCATTTTCTGTTTCCACGTTGCAGATGACATAGCAAGCGATCGGGTGTGCTCTCGCATGGGAAAGAGGGAGCTGCCCATATCGCTCACTCGGCCGCTGCTCGTCCGGGAGGGAGGACGTCTCCTCGGCAACTGGCCCGGAGCGCACAGCTTCTCGTGTCGATGGGAGGTGGAGGCCAAGGGGCGCGGCCTTGGCGTTGTGGCCGTCATCCAGAGGCTGCGCTTGCGTGTGCATGAAGACTGCATCGACCACATCAAGGTGAGCTCACTGCAAGCGTTGGGTGGTGTATGAAATCAATGAAATCACGGACTGATTTTTATTTCCGAAATGAGTATAATACAGTCCACTCGTGATTATCCGGGCTGATGATGGCGAGAGGCATAATCGGAAAACACGGATGACACAAACTTCTCTTTAACGTCTTGTAATGTTCATAATTTACGTAAAAAACAATATGTTATTATTTATCCAGGTATTCTGTCATTTTAGAGTGCTTCCCGGACTCATTGAGAGCTTTCTTTACCAGTTCATGATCTTTTTAGTGGCGATAATGTGGTTGTACTCGTGTTGTTAATGCTCCATGTAAGGTCTGGTTTCGAAAACCACATATCGGAGGCTGTGTGATCACGGATACAGAAAATTGGTTCTGCTTCGAAATGCTTCAAAACCACTGCACAACGTCAGAAACTACATTGTCAGGCACCACGCCACGTAGTCGCGTCTCGCACAAGTAACCTGGGTTGCAACTTGAGTAAAAAATATCATAAAAGTCCAGTCATCGCATCTATGTCGCATTTATTTGCGCACATCGCATCTATATCGCATTTACGGCATTTGCGATAAAAATTGTAGGGTATTTTAATGCATTTGGATAACTTGTAATAATAGGGTAGTTTCCTTCATCAAAGAAAACGATAGGCATTGATTGCAATTCGTTACGCACCATTAGTGTATTCATAATACACAAATTATTTGGTTTTTGAAATACCGGTTTAGACGAATGGCAAGGGTCAAATTTTATCCTCATTTGAAAAAGGCCAGATTGGCGCACATGCGATGCTACTCCACGTGACATCACCTAGTTTCTATACGAGTAGATAGGGGTTTTACATCGTCTGAGATTACCAATGCATGCATGAGGCACAGAGCTCAGGGAAACATGTCTTAATAATCACCTATTAAAACTGGCTAAGGTCGGAAAGTTTTCTTCGTTTGATAAGGTATTAATAAACCTTTTTTAATCCAAGCGTTACCAGCCAGCAAGGTACTCAGCTACCCGCTAGCATCCTGCGTCCTATCAGCGCTCAGAGCCTCGATCAAGGTCACTTCACAAGGAGAGAGGGGGAACCAGAAATGCGTCGCACGGACTTTCCTACTTACGTGTCGCGTTTTTGCGCGCTTGAAATTTTTCACTTTTCATTTAATCGCGAAAAATAGATATCGTCATTTAAAAATCTAAAAGCGGGAAATACGTACTCCAGGAGTAATAATCTTTCGATTTAGGCAATTAAAAAATAATAGGAAACCACCCTATTAAACCACTGAAAAAAATTTTCTCTTTCATTTATAAACAAAAATAAAGCATACTCCATGTGCAAAAATCTTGATAAATACTATGAATAATTTTTCTTAAGGAATGGGAGACGATAATGTAAAGGGAAAAGTACAGAAATAGAATACCAGTGATGCATACGCAGTAAGTGCCCTATTTTGAATTTTCGAAAAATTTGGCAAAATCCCTGCTTGGCGTGTAACCAAGGGTTAAGTACAAGCTAACGACCCTTACTTTTATTAGTTGCACAACTAAGTTCCCACTGTTTGTTAACAGATGGCTCTAGAGCTAGTTTTCTCGATAAAGTTGTGTTTTTATTAAAAAAAAACTGCGGGAAGTTAGTTGCGCACCTAATATAAATAAGGATTTCTTTTTAGGAAATTTCCATATAACATCATGATTAGAGATGCGTGAAAATCAAAAAATGCGATATACAGTGGAACCTCGTTAAAGCGAGTACGGGCTATAGCGACACCCCCGCTATAACGAGAGATAGCCGATGCACCGTTAATTGACCCTATAATAAGAGTGTTAAAAAATTCGTTTTTACGAGAACCTTTCGGTGTTGGCTCTCGCCATAACGAGGGTTTCACCGCCGGAAGACTTTCATCAAGACTCCTAAACCTCTGTAACTGCTAGCGATCTGTTAGAAATGAAGTTAATGGAGTGCTCAGTCTCAAATTTACGTGGTAAATTGTCGTTCGATGAATATAATGATTGACAAAACAATGCTTTGCATGATTTTTATTCAGTGCGGCGCTTATAAATTGTTTGAATAGTTAGTCGTTATTTGAGTAAGGAAATTTAGTGATGCAAAAAAAATTGCCTTTCGCCTGGATTTATGCTTAAGTTTATCGGATAGATGTTTATCTGTCGCCGCACCACTCCTGTTCCTGTATATCTGTTCGCAACAGGTATATTGGCTATTATTTTCTCCACCTCCGGTAAAGCGACAATTCGCTATAGAGAGTGTTTATTAGTGCACCGTGGGGTGTCGTTATATCGAGGTTGCACTGTAGATATTTGTGTATTGATTTACAAATATCTATAAAATATATCAAATTTCTCCCGATTATCCGGGCTATTGATTGGGAGGGACGGAACGTGTATTCGGAAAAATGTGGATAACCCAAACCTTCCTTTATATGTCTTGCGATGTGGACAAATCACAGTTCATCCGTTTCTCAAAAATTAATGCACCGAAGAGAGAGCTCATATTTGACTTAAACGGCGAGAAGCTGAAACAAGTTGATACCTTCAGATTTCTTGGTCTCCAATTAGACAAACATCTTTCTTGGGAGCCGCAGGTGAATAATCTAGTCAGTAAGTTCAGTTCTCTTTGTTTTTTGATAAGGACTATTAGAGTTACAGTGTCACTTGAGGTGCTGCTAGCATTGTATTATGGAGAGTTTGACTCCAGAGTGGTGCAGACAATTGCGTTCTGGGGATCATCAGGCCAGGCTCTAAAGATTTTTGTGATCCAAAAGAGAATTGTGCGTCTAATTGGTAAAGAACACTATAGGGCTCACTGTCGCCCAATATTCAAAAGACTTGGTATACTTCCTCTTCCATGTATGTATGTATTAGCCTTAGTTACCTGTGTAAAATGCAAATATTTCACCTTTGTTAAAAACTCAAATATTCATAATCATGGCACTAGAGGCAAGGGCAATTTCCATACACCACACGCTAGAACCAAAGGGGTTTCCTTGGGTCCGGAATACATGGGTATTAAATTGCACAACAGATTGCCCCTCTGGATTGAAGGAAATTCAAACTATCGGTGTTTTTAGAAGAAAAGTAAGGGATTTTCTACTTAAAACCTATTTTATTCCGTAAATGAGTACAGTGAGTCCTTGTTTAACGTCAGTTACCGTTCCTGAAAAATGTGACGAAACGACATTAATTAAACATTAAACGAAATGACATTAATCGAAACATAATATCCCATGAGAAACAATGTTAAAAGTAAATATCTGCTTCTAGACCTCACAATTCCTACGTGAAAAAAATTTAGCGTATCATATCTGGGGCATTTTTTACGATGGGAATTCGCTATGGTGGTCGCCCAGGCGAGCGTCGCCTGGGCATCGTCATCGCTGAAACATCGATGCAATTAAAGGAACCAAAATTATTGTTAACACGGCGAAAAAAGTGACGACAAAAACTCCGAGTACCACACGGAAAAATTCCTTGAAATCACTTTTTAGGTTCCTGAAAACCATTATGTCAAGTAAAACCTTGCGCACCTACCTAAGAATTCATTTTGCAGATAATTTGCTGAAACCGTAATCGCAATTAGCAATAAACACACCGTTTTACACTTCGTTTTGACTGACTGTATGACCGCCCGCAAAACGAACAACCTGCAACGCTCGCCTCTTCGAGTTTTTTTCTTGCGCGAAATTTGAAAGACTTGACGTTATTGGGAAGCGAAGGTGCCATAAACGAATGAAGATCTCAAAATTTTCATGACGTTATCGCAAAATGGCGTTAAACGGGGTGACGTAGAACGAGGACTCACTGTACTTGGGAGTCGAATGAGTGTATTATGTCATTGTAAATATAATTAAGGTATTTTTATATTATGTAATTATTGGACATGTCCAATTTTCTTGACGTGTCTTATATCAATGCACATTGATGTAATTGATCTCTAGGCAAATAAAATGAATGAATGATCATAACTTACGTAAAACAAACAGTATACAGTCGGATCCGGATTTAATGTCTTCGCATTTAATGTTTTTTTCGCGTTTAGCATTTATTTTTTGTGGTCCCGAATCATTCCCTATTAGGACAATGTAAAAATTATCCGTACTTAGTGTTTCCGCCTTTTGCGTTTTTCCGCATTTATGGTCGTAAAAATTATTCCCGGGCAAGATTTTTTTTGCCCGTTTTAACGTTTTTTCATGACGGTTCATGCAAATGATTACCCAAATCTTCGAATTTCTGCTCATCAACGAGAAGAGTCTCATGAAAGTTTACCAAGAGTCGATAGAATCTACCGGGGAATGGTTCTTCAACTGCTTTCTTCCGCGAATGCAGCGCTGGGACCTTCAACTCGCAAGATGGGTGATTTGTCTTCTCGTAATGTTTCGATCCTCTTCTGATCCAATCACCGGGCACTTTTTGTATCAGATCCGATCTAACGGGGCTAATGATGCGGAGAGACGTTCAAAACATTTGAAATTGTTCCCGCAGTCCAAACGTGAACTGTGTTGCCATGTATACACTTGTCTTTCATCTTGTATTTGTGCTTTGAGAAGCACAACATTGGAGCATGCATTATCTCACTATAGTGTATGCTACTGGCTCTTAGAGTAGGAAACACATAAGCAATCATGTGAATGTACTCCCCCACGCACTGCTAATTTCATGCTATCAGAACTATTCGAGCAGGGGGAGTTATAATTAAAAAAAACTGCATGACCCATTGCACGCTATTACATTCTACATTCCTTTTAATCTCAGTCCAAAGAGCAGATACATTTCATTTCCAGGAGTAATGACATCACAGGAAAGTACATTACAGGCGGTCCTCGACTTTCGTACAATTCGCACTTTCGTACGTTCAAAATTGACACATTTTACTCGACTTTCGTACACTAAATTCAGACTTTCGGACGTTGGTCTGTAATTTTTTTTAAATTCCCGCGATGTTTATTGCGCATCCCAACATTCAATTGTTTCAAATGGCAGTATCGGCAGTATATGCGAACAATACGAACGTATATAATGAAGGGAATTGTTGGTAGTTGACTCTAATCTAGGTGATTTATTTGGGAGAGAGACTGCCTGCTATAGGCTCCTTTATCAAGAGAAGAAGAAAGCCTTCATTGAAGATATTTTTCAAAAGAAGTTGACTAGACATCATCGAATAGCTTTCAATAAAACTAGTAAGACCTTCTTTCTAATTGTGTTTTTTCGTTTGAGTGCTGTTTAATTCATGTAAACCTTCAGCAACGATATTGCACGAAATATCACCCGAATTCCATTTGTCTTTTTTGAATAACATGCGAAATATATGCCATCACGAATGTCACCTGCCGAATGTCGAATTTTGGTGTGAAAATTAAAAGTTATCCAGAGTGCGGGTTCAACAACTACATTTTATTACGCTTCTTGACATGTCCTTTTATTTATAGTGGACGTAATAAGTGGAATGTCAACTTAAACGCCAAGAGGAAGTTTCACTCGATAGCCAACGGAGTTCTTGTTTTTTAAACTTTTGTTTGCATTTTCTGCGTATTTTCGAAAGAAATTAGATGATTTGAGGAGTTTTATTAACATATTTTTAAAATTAAGTCAATTGAAATGAATTCCGTGAAAGAAAAAGGTTTTAGTATGTATATTCCGCTCTTTTGGAACGTAACCCCTAATTAGTATGGAAGTCAATGGTTCGACTTTCGTACATTCGACTTTCGTACAAGTTTTCGGGAACGCATTGTGTACGAAAGTCGGGGACCGCCTGTATAGTGTATGCTACTGGCTCTTAGAGTAGGAAACACATAAGCAATCATGTGAATGTACTCCCCCACGTACTGCTAATTTCGTGCTATCTGAACTATTCGAGCAGTGGGAGTTTTAATTAAAAAAACTGCATGACCCATTGCACGCTATTACATTCTACATTCCTTTTAAACTCAGTCCAAAGAGCAGATACATTTCATTTCCAGGAGTATTGACATCACAGGAAAGTGCATTATTAAATTTCAAAAGGAACCGTCATCAAATCATTTGAATTGAGAAATTTCTCGGGTACTTCACCCTAATGATTTCATTTTCGGTGAGGTCCTCACCATCCAAGATACCTAGTGCAAGTCCCAGGATTCAATAGGCACCCAAGGTCTTTGAAATCTATTTTTCTCCTACGTTTTTATAGGAGATTGTGTGCAGTTTTGCACAGTAAATTAAGTTAAAGTGTTTATTAATCATTTGATTATGGTCCTAAATTGTGTCTTTTTAGCTGTGATTTCTAGTACAGCAGACTCCTGTTTATCCCAATGGCTAACGATGTGGAGAGACGGCACGAATAATTGAAATACACGGATAACCCAAACTTTCACTTAAATAATAATATAATATAACTTTATTCCATATACATTCAAGTATATTACATTAGAAAACACTTAAATAATTATGGAATATACAGTAAAACCTCTATGTAGTGAACCTCTTTACATCGTAAACCTCCATACTTCGTACCAACCCTCTGGTCCCGTCAGATTTACATGTAAATTTATAGGCAAACCTCTTTGTACTGAACCTCTTCATCTCGTAAAACCTCCACTTATCATACCAAGAAGAAACCCCCGAGACGGCCTAACTACCTCTGCAAATCGTACCGAGACAACAAGAGACCATTAATGCAGCAGTGACTACGTACATGGAATGCCATTTTCAGCAATAAATGTTTCACTTTTTTTTATATACCTTTAATATGCTGTAATTTTCGTGTTAATCATTAGTTGTGGCCATTTTGTTCCATATGAGAGCATACCTAACAGTAAATAAGAAAAGAGATATCCAACTATTCTAAACATTTTGAGTAACTGGGTCATTCCATGTCAACTCAACCAATTTTTGGGGGGTCCCACGCCCACCATCTCAGATTTTGATAATTTTTTCCCTGTTGTTAGTTTCAACCTTAGTTAAGAAAAATCCAAAATATTAAAGACCCATTGCAAGTATTTTCCAAGATATGAGTGTTTGAAGTCAATGAGGCACACACAAAAATTCTGCGCACCGGTCAAATTATTCAAAACTACCATATTTGTGCCCCTGTAAAACCTAAACCAAACGAGTGAAGCTCGTAAAAATTTTAGAGGCTATAAACATGCTGCTATAGTTTTCAAAAATGTTATCAAAACGATTTTCACTTGACAACTTTTTTTTCTATAAATGTTCAAAAATTGCACTTTTGACAAATTTCGATAAAAAAGTGACATTTTCAAATACTTGTAAAAATCACATATATCAAATGAAAGCCATAAAAATCTCTGTAAGCATGGTAAAGACCACCAACTTTAATATAGAGTGAGGTTTTGGGCAATTTGGGATTTATTTGTTAATAAATCTTATGAAAATCATCATTCCGCTAGTGTTTTTTGTTGAAAAATGCCACTTTTTCAACTTCTAATAACAAAAAAGGGACACCAATTAGGTGACTGAGTTTTTTAATGTAACTTGCTCTATACTCCCTCTTTCAGGAAAATTAAACCTGAAGTTGCTCCCATGATGGATAGTGCTTCTATGATTTATTTTAATGATGGTTGTAAAATGGCGGGCTACTTCACTTATGTTTCAGGGCTTCCCCCAAAAGGGGAGTTGTATTTGAGTATCAAAGTTCCTGTAAACCCCTATCATTCTTTAAATTTAGGAACCAATCTATTTTTAATTTCCAAATAGTATAAAATGGAAACATTTTAGCAAATATATGGATTTACTAGATATTTGCAATTAGGCAAAAACTGGTTGAATATGTACCTATTTGAAGGATAAGTACATACCTCTGACCTCTAAGCCTGATGGTAAGCATCCCAGGCCTTCTCAATTGCAGTGACTGTGGAATCTGGTAAGGTACATTACCTTCCTGTGATGGTCTTACCCTCTGGTACATGCATTAACACGTCATTCAACATTATCCAGCACTAATCCAAATGTTTTGGCAAAATTTTTGACCTAGCCTTACCATCTGGTGTCATGAAATTCACAAGAATTTCACCATCCTCAACTGTTTGAACAACACAGCCAATGTACCATCTGTTTTCATACACAGCAGCGACATAATATCCAGGTGTATGATGAAAATATATGGGAAGTGGAGACGTTTAGACACTTGTAGTTCAAGTCTGCTTTTGAGTTTGAGCACTTTCAATATGTTAGTTACTTTCAATGGAATCCCAAGTTTCATGTTGCTATGCTTTAGCTCTCAACACAGAGTAGACATTATTTAGACCATGAGTCTTTGACATTGAAGATTAGAGTTCTGGTGTGTCGACTACTAATTTTATGAATTTGGACATCCCTGGAGGTTGTGAAACTTTTTAGTTTGAATTTCCATGTTTTATGTAATGGAGGGTTTTGATATCTGCTTTACTTAAAAACTTTTGGAAGACAAATGTCACTAGACCACTCAAACTCAAGAACAAGGACTGTGCTAGATAAATGATCTTTGATTGGAATTGAAAGGTAACTTAGTATGGAGAAGGGGGTTTCGTCATATCTCCTCTACAGGAACTGTCTCACCAGATTGTTAGGTTTGTCTCCTCCACAAGTGTGTATATTTGGAAAAATATGCATTCTCACTATAATGCTGCATTCCATTTGGGGCACATTCTAGACCACTCAGAAAAAGCTTATGGGAAATTAGTGTGCAAGAAAAATTTAAATGCACAGCGGAAAATCTGTGAAACCTGGTCAAAATTTATACCCTTGATGTTTAGCATTGGTTTCAAGTTTTGAGGACATTCAGGTTGAAGATGCATACTGCCCACCTCATTGTATCAAGCATGAAGATACATTGAAGCATGTTAATACAAGGTCTGAAAGTCTTAGCTGTTCCCCAGTCAAAATTTCAAATTTGAGTATGACTAACACTAAGACTGAGTCTTTACCATGCTTACAGAGATTTTTATGGCTTTCATTTGATATATGTGATTTTTACAAGTATTTGAAAATGTCACTTTTTTATACAAGAATTGCCATGAGAAAAAATTCCCCTGGACCGGGAATCGAACCACGGACCTTTGGCTTTCCGGGCCACTGCGCAGACCACTACGCTATCCAGGTTCCTTAATTCTCATGGCAATTATACCGAGGCTTATTCTTGTATATTTCACCGCCGTTCACGCGGCAGGTTTAGAAATATTTCACATACCGCTTTGCGCGGCTTTAGCCCAGGTTTGAGGCTCTCAACCGGTTGTGGCTTCTTGGAAGTCCTTTCTCCCTCGCGTTGCCATCCTTGATGGACCGCGAGGGCCTAACACCTAGTACCATGAGCCTCGGTATAATTGCCATGAGAATTAAGGAACCTGGATAGCGTAGTGGTCTGCGCAGTGGCCCGGAAAGCCAAAGGTCCGTGGTTCGATTTCCGGTCCAGGGGAATTTTTCTCATGGCAATTATTGTGTATTTCACCGCCGTTCACGCGGCAGGTTTAGAAATATTTCACATCACTTTTTTATCGAAATTTGTCAAAAGTGCAATTTTTGAACATTTATAGAAAAAAAAGTTGTCAAGTGAAAATCGTTTTGATAACATTTTTGAAAACTATAGCAGCATGTTTATAGCCTCTAAAATTTTTACTAGCTTCACTCGTTTGGTTTAGGTTTTACAGGGGCACAAATATGGTAGTTTTGAATAATTTGACCGGTGCGCAGAATTTTTGTGTGTGCCTCATTGACTTCAAACACTCATATCTTGGAAAATACTTGCAATGGGTCTTTAATATTTTGGATTTTTCTTAACTAAGGTTGAAACTAACAACAGGGAAAAAATTATCAAAATCTGAGATGGTGGGCGTGGGACCCCCCAAAAATTGGTTGAGTTGACATGGAATGACCCAGTTACTCAAAATGTTTAGAATAGTTGGATATCTCTTTTCTTATTTACTGTTAGGTATGCTCTCATATGGAACAAAATGGCCACAACTAATGATTAACACGAAAATTACAGCATATTAAAGGTATATAAAAAAAAGTGAAACATTTATTGCTGAAAATGGCATTCCATGTACGTAATCACGGCTGCATTAATGGTCTCTTGTTGTCTCGGTACGATTTGCAGAGGTAGTTAGGCTGTCTCGGGGGTATGTCATTGGTATGATAAGTGGAGGTTTTAAGAGATAAAGAGTTTCACTGCAAAGAGGTTTGCCCATAAATTTACATGTAAATCTGAGTGGACCGTAGAGATGGTATGAAGTATGGAGGTTTATGATGTAAAGAGGTTCACTACAAAGAGTTTTGCCTATAAATTTACATGTAAATCAGATGGGACCGTTGGGGTGGTATGATGTATGGAGGTTTATGATGTAAAGAGGTTCACTACATAGAGGTTTTACTGTTCTTGCAAAGATGAAATGACCTGAGTTCAGTTGTTCTTACCTTGGCGTCCGCGAGATCCAGCAATCCAGTCGTGTCCTCATCAAATGAGCTGTGGGTCGTTAACGCCCCCTCCCCAATCTCCTCCTCGATTGTCTTCAAGATCACCTGCAGAGAAAAATAAGCCCATCAGTTTGTTTTTGAAAGTATACCACGACGGATCCCTTCAATAGACCAGCCAATTGTACAGCGTACAGTCGGCTCATCCTAAGGGCCGTATTGTCAATCGACCCTGGATACATCATCAGCCCCTACACCAACCGAACTCGTCCTACATATAGTCCAGGAAATGAAGCATTTTGGCTTGCAATTTTTTCAAACTGAATCGATTTTCTTGAAATTTTCATAATAAGTAGGGAATATACCAAGAATGAAAATCTATATCATGCCGACGGGCGCTTTTACCCTGGGGGTGGTTTCCACCCCATCTCGGGGGTGGAAATTTTTAATTATATTTTGACCACAGGAATCGATAGAAAAATACATTCTAAGAATAAAATGTTATTTCAATTTTTTGCGTAAAATTAATATTTTTTAGTTATTTGCGATTGAAAGTAATAGTTTTTTGACGAAAAAATCAACGATTTTAATCGATTATAGGCAAATAACTTGAAAAGTATTTATTTTATTAGGAAATTGTGGATTACAAAACTGTAGCTTGTAAAAAATTTAATAAAAATCTTATTTTAGATTTCCTTTATGACTAATTCGGACCGATCTACAACTTGTTGATGGTTATCTATTGTTTGTCATACGCTAAATTTGAAAGATTCAATACTAAATAGCGGGAAAAATGTAATTTTCGAGGAAAGATTATGTAATATGTTTTAAAGTGTTTTTAAAAAACTTTCTTATAATAGGAAAAAATATTTTTTATCATGAAATTTGAGCGAGTTATGATTAAAAATAAGATCAGTCCCTACTTTTTTGTACGAAAAAATCAGTGAAAACAACTCCTTATTACCACGCTAGACAAAATTGATCAATGCCCTTCAGTATTTCTCTTTATTTAAGTATTGTTAATTGATCCTAGAAGTTTTTTTAATTTAAAACTCTAAATTTTGAAAAAATTGAAGGAAAAAGTGAAAAGTCATTTTTTACAATTTCGTTAAAAATGCTCTTTTTTTCAAAATAACTCCAAAAAAGCTGGAGATATGAAAAAAATGCACGAGTGATAAATTGTAGCTCCTTTATTTTCAAATATTTTGGTGTGTTTAAATTTTCTATATAATAAATATTTGGTGAGATATTGATAATTAAAACCTCTATTTCCAAGGGAGCTCCACCTTATTTAAACCCTTAAATCCCTCCCCTTTCAAAATTAATGACTCGAAAAAATTTAATTCGCATGACCTTGTAGTCAGTAAAAACCCTACAAAATACAATTTAAATGAACTTTCTATCATAAAAAATAAAGGAGCTATGTTTGAAATACCAATCAAATTTATTTTCGAAAAATTCGAAATCCACAATTCAGAGCATAATATTCCTCATAATCAGCATATTCTTCGTGTATTTTACGTTATAAGCTAACAATACAATCAAATTTGCTACAAAATAAACACACATACCCATAAGATGTATATATACATACACATATGTGAGTATGTGTGCTCTCGCTCACAGTGACCTGTGAGCATGCATGTGGTGGGAAGACTGGAAGCCATACAGTCTCCGTTTGATTGTGTTTCATGTAATGTCTACATAAATGTACATTTATTTGTTTATGTTACCATTACGAAGTTTGTTCTGTTTATACTATTGTTATACCTTTTCTGTGCTGTGATTAAAATCATGAGAGAAAAAAGTGAATACATAATGAAAGGAGTAAGAAAGTGAATAACAAGATACAATGTGATACATAATTTTTATTTTTAGGGTAAATAATTTTTTTTGCATTAACCCCCAGTAAGGGTTGATGATTATGGGTTGAAACGCCTTAAAATTCTTTTCCAAACAAAAAAAATAATTATACAAATAATTTAAACTAAATTTTACCCGTATTTAGCTTTAAAATATAACTTTTTAAGTTCCAACTTTTAGGGGTAGTTTTCACCCCTAAAAAATTAAACGCGCCCTTCGGCATAGTATAGATTTTGAAGAAGGGGGTATGATTAGTCTAATCCGAAATATTTTTGCAAATCGATTCGGTTTGAAAAACATTTTTAAAGGAGGTATGATTAGTATAAACACAAATTTTTATGCAAATCGATTCAGTTTGAAAATTCTTTTTTACATTAACCCCCAATAAGGGTTGATTATTATGGGTTGAAACACCTTAAAATTATTTTTCAAACATAAAAAAATAATTATACATATAATTTGAACTAAATTTTACACGTATTTAGCATTAAAAATAACTTTTTAAGTTTCAGCTTTTAGGGGTAGTTTTCACCCCTAAAAAATAAAACGCGCCCTTTGGCATAATATAGATTTTGAAGATCGGGGTATGATTAGTCTAATCCGAAATATTTTTGCAAATCGATTCGGTTTGAAAAACATTTTTAAAGGAGGTATGATTAGTATAAACACAAATTTTTATGCAAATCGATTCAGTTTGAAAATTCTTTTTTACATTAACCCCCAATAATGGTTGATTATTATGGGTTGAAACACCTTAAAATTATTTTTCAAACATAAAAAAATAATTATACATATAATTTGAACTAAATTTTACACGTATTTAGCTTTAAAAAATAATTTTTTAAGTTACAGATTTTAGGGGTAGTTTTCACCCCTAAAAAATAAAAAGCGCCCTTCGGCATAATATAGAATTTGAAGTAGGGGGTATAATTAGTCTAATCCCAAATTTTGGTGCAAATCGATTCAGTTTGAAAAAATTGCAAGGTTTTTCACTTTTATGAGCTTCATTTCCTGGACTAATAACCACATCAAGCCCTGCATATCACAATGTCTATGCTACGATCACAATGAAGACAGCAAAATATACAGCCATCACGAAGCCCCGAACCCTGGTCCCCTGGGTGGTAGCCGTAATCACTAACCACTACCCCACCTGACCCTCCTGCTGAGGGGTGCGATATCATGAAACTATACGCGGTACAGGCGGTCCTCGACTTTCGTACACTCGACTTTCGTACAATTCGCACTTTCGTACATTCAAAATTGACACCTTTTACTCGACTTTCGTACGCTAAATTCGGACTTTCGGACGTAGGTCTGTAATTTTTTTAAAATTACCACGATGTTTATTGCCTATCCCAACATTCAATTGTTTCAAATGGCAGTATCGGCAGTATATGCGAACAATACGAACGTATATAATGAAGGGAATTGTTGGTAATTGACTCTAATCTAGGTGATTTATTTGGGAGAGAGACTGCCTGCTATAGGCTCCTTTATCAAGAAAAGAAGAAAGCCTTCATTGAAGATATTTTTCAAAAGAAGTTGGCTAGACATCATTGAATAGCTTTCAATAAAACTAGTAAGACCTTCTTTCTAAAAGTGTTTTTTCGTTTGAGTGCTGTTTAATTCATGTAAACTTTCAGCAACGATATTGCATGAAATATCACCCGAATTCCGTTTGTCTTTTGTCCTATTTGAATAACATGCGGAATATACGCGATCGTGAATGTCACCTGCCAAATAGCGAATTTTGGTGTAAAAATTAAAAGGTATCCAGAGTGCGGGTTCAACAAATACATTTTGTTATGCTTCTTGATATGTCCTTTTATTTATAGTGGACGTAATAAGTGGAATGTCAACTTAAACGCCAAGAGGAAGTTTCACTCGATAGCCAACGGAGTTCTTGTTTTTTTAAACTTTTATTTGCTTTTTCTGCGTATTTTCGAAAGAAATTAGATTATTTGAGGAGTTTTATTAACATATTATAAAAATTAAGTCAATTGAAATGAATTCCGTGAAAAAAAAGGTTTTAGTACGTATATTCCGCTCTTTTGGAACGTAACCCCTAATTAGTATGGAAGTCAATGGTTCGACTTTCGTACATTCGACTTTCGTACAAGTTTTCGGGAACGCATTGTGTACGAAAGTCGGGGACCGCCTGTATATGTGAAAAGTACCTTATGAAAATTAATTAATTACAGCCAAACTAAGGCCCATTCAACGGAACCACTACTAGTTCAGGGATGTGTTCACCAATCCGAAGGCCATAAAAAATATGGCATTGAAAAAGGCGGAGCAAGTTTCGTGGTCTCCCGTTGTTAGTCTCAAACGGTGTACGTAAATAATCAAGAATTATATTCCTTATATCGCCTCTGATTTATAAAATGAAAATGCAACTCTTACTTCTTGACTGTGGTCGGAGTTTTCCGATCGTTCGTCATACTACTGTGTATATTAAACTGTCTGTTCTGTTGAATTGAATTCTGTTGAATTAAGAGAGATTACATCGTTTTCTCTTGAATCATGGTAAAAATCATGCGATAGCACTCGCTTTCTGTAATTATTAAATATATGTTTACTGATGCACGCATGTTTGTTTAATCACTTAAATATAATGGTATAAAAGACAGTACAGTGAGTCCTCGTTCTACGTCACCCCGTTTAACGTAATTTCGTGATAACGTCACGAAAATTTTGAGACCGCCATTCGTTTATCGCACCTACACTTCGCGATAACGTCAAGTCTTTTAAAGTTCGCGCAAAAAAAAAAGGCGAAGCGGCGGGCGTTGCAGGTTGTTTGTTTTGTGGGTGGTAATACAGTCAGTCTAAACGAAGTGTAAAACGGTGTGTTTATTCTCAATTGCCATTACGGTTTTAGCAAAAATTTCTGCAAAATGAATTCTTACGTAGGTGCGCAAGGTTTTACTTGACATAATGGTTTTCAGGAACCTAAAAAGTGATTTCAAGGCATTTTTCCGAGTAGAACTCGGAGTTTTTGTCGTCACTTTTTTCGCCGTGTTCACAATAATTTTGGTTCCTGCAACTGCGACGATGTTTCAGCGATGATGATGCCCAGGCGATGCTTGCCCGGGCGACCACCATAGCGAAGCCGAAAAGCAAATGCTGGAAGATACAAAAATGGAGAAGGATTTACGTCACTGCTGCTATTGTCGTCGATGAAGACAGGAACCCGTATTTAAGCGATAGTTTGGCATTCCCACCGTAAAAATGCCCCAGATATGATACGCTAACATATTGTCGCGTAGGAATTGTGAGGTCTAGGAGCCGATATTCACTTTTTACATTGTTTCTTATGGGATGTTATGCTTCGATTAACGTCATTTCGTTTATCGTCACATTTTTCAGGAACGGTAAGTGACGTTAAACGAGGACTCACTGTAGTGCCTTTCATTTGCAAAGGATATGAAAACATGGTGCCTATCACTAAAACCTCTCTATAGTGAACCTCCATACATCAAGTTGCCCAAATTTTGGTCCCCTCCATTTCGATGTGAAGAGGTTTTACTGTAAAACCTACCTGTAAACGCTCAAATGGGAAGTCCTGACCCCCCGCTGTATTTCCCAGATATTACGCCGTCCGATTATTTCTTGTTCTGTTATATGGTACAAGGTCTGGCAGATCTGCAGTTGTGTTCATACGAGGACACCAAAAAAATGGCATGATTCGTGGGTTGCCTCAAAAAATGAACATTTTTACCGTTACGGTATTGGCCTCTGCCACATTGATGTGGAAAAGTTGTAGCTAGCGATGGGCAATACTTTGAATGATTCATTCATAACCATTTTTTCACAATAAAGTTGTATTAAATGAAAATGCACAACCTTGGTATCTTTTCACTGGAAAATTATTTATTGGTACGACTCGTTTCGACGCTGAGGCGTCATTCTCAAGTACTCTATAATGACGCCTCAGCGTCGAACCTATAAATAATTTTCCAGTGAAAAGATACCAAGGCTGCGTATTTTCATTTCAAGATGGATTTTCACTAAGTAAAAGCCGAATCAATTGAATTCTTTAAGTTGTATTTTCGTTCAAAAAACAGCGGGAACTTAATTGTGCACCAAATATTAATTAGTCTCGTACTTATGCTCAGTTCCTCCTCAACTCTCCTTTCGGGATTTTGCCCGATCATGTAATTTTACCCTTTTATTATTTTCTTCTGTTGTACAGTGAGTCCTCGTTCTACGTCACCCCGTTTAACGTCATTTCGCGATAACATCACGAAAATTTTGATCGTCATTCGTTTATCGCACCTTCGCTTCGCAATAACCTCAAGTCTTTTCAATTTCGCGCGAGGAAAAACGCGAAGCAGATTTCAGATGTTTGAATTGGGGAAAAGTCTTAAACAGGAAGAAAGTCATAGGTGGTTGTTCAGTGCAACTGGACGTGGATAGGGACCATCTGATGGAGTTGTAAGAATTGGTCAAAAATTATGCCACAAACTAAAACCTGACAAATTTCAATTTTCAATTGTGGCTAGTACATTCAAAAAAGTCCTTTGAAGAACATGTGAGTATATCTTTGCCTAATATCAAACTTTTTCATTTTACATACGTTAAACTAGCCGAATGGGGTAATTTCCTTCATCAAAGAAAACGAAAGGCATTGATTGCGATTCGTTACCCACCATTAGTATATTCATAATATACAAATTATTTGATTTTTAGAAATCCCAGTTGCAGGTTGTTCGTTTTTTGGGCGGTAGTACAGTCAGTCTAAATGAAGTGTAAAATGGTGTGTTTATTGTTAATTGGGATTACGGTTTTAGCAAATTTTCTGCAAAATGAGTTCTTAGGTAGGTGCGCAAGGTTTTACTTAATATAATGGTTTTCAGGAACCTAAAAAGTGATTTCAAGGAATTTTTCCGTGTGGAACTCGGAGTTTTTGTCATCACTTTTTTTCGCCGTGTTCACAATAATTTTTGTTCCTGTAGGTGCGACGATGTTTCAGCGATGATGATGCCCAGGCGACGCTCGCCCGGGCGACCACCATAGCGAAGCCGAAAAGCAATTGCGGGAAGATGCAAAAATGGAGAAGGATTTACGTCACTGCTGCTATTGTCCTCGATGAAGACAGGAACTAATATTTATGCCATAGTTTGGCATTCCCATCGTAAAAAATGCCCCAGATATGATACGCTAACATTTTTTTCGCGTAGGAATTGTGAGGTCTAGGAGCCGATATTCACTTTTTACATTGTTTTTATGGGATATTATGTTTCGATTAACATCATTTTGTTTATCGTCACATTTTTCAGGAACGGTAAGTGACGTTAAACGAGGACTCACTGTATTTGATTGACTTGAAATTTTTGTATATGTTATTTTTGTAAATTGGTTCAAATTATTTTCTTCTGTTGTATTTGAATATCTTGAAATATTTGTATATGCTCATTTTTGTTAATTGGTTCAAATGATTATTATATTTGTTAACTGATTGCTGAGCTATGAACTGTTTATATAAAAATGTTCCATCGGATGTAAAAATCTGAGAACAATAAATTATATTATATATATGTATACCCTTGAAATCCAGGAGCAGGTACCCTGACCCCACGTCTTTCGTTACCCCTCTTGTTTAACTGCAAGTTTAACAATGAAAATGTATAAACCTTCATTTTCAAACAGGTATTTTTTTTCATTTTAAACAGACATTTTCTTGGAAATTCCCATATAGATAACATCATGACTAGAGATGCGTGAAAATCACAAATGCGATAAATTGCGACATAGATGCGATGACTGGACTGTTATGATATTTTTACGCAAATTAGCCTTTTCGACGGCAAAATTTATACATTTTGTTGCCGAGCGCAGTTCAAATGCTCTGCCGTCACTCACTGCTTTAAAGCATGTGAGCGACTGGCCAGCTGCTAGTTGGCTGGCTGACTCTACGTGGCCGCGAACTTCAAGTGGGCGCGGGCAAAGCTACACCTCCGCCACTATATGTCTTATTCCTTAATTTATTATTGTTCTACTGCATAGTTATTTAAAATATTCTGTATTTTGTCATATACAGTGAGTCCTCGTTCTACGTCACCCCATTTAACGTCACGAAAATTTTGAGACCGTCATTCGTTTATCGCACCTACGCTTCGCGATAACGTCAAGGCTTTTAAATTTCGCGCGAAAAAAAAGGCAAAGCGGCTGGCGTTACAGGTTGTTCGTTTTGTGTTTCATCTACCTCATTATAAAAATAAAAAATAGACGCTACAAATTGTGATAAACTGTTATTGAAAGTACGATAAAATAAAAATGAAAGTGCAATTTTCACCTGTCTCTAATCACAATATATCATGTAATTTTTTTTTGTTTTCAGTTCCGGGAGGATGGGACGTCGGACTCCAACCGACACATTTGCGGCTCGATGCTGTTTGGCATTCCCGTGAACCGAGACCTCAACTTTGCCTCCCCTGCCGTCCCTCCCCTCCTGCCCCCGACCCCCCCCACGACAGCGCCATCCACTGGCCTCTCCCTCTTCATGAACATATTCAAGTCGACGCACAACCCGTGGCGAGTGCTCGCGTCCCGAGGTGCCTCCGTCGACCCCAAGGGCGAGCTCAAGACGTACATGTACGTGGCTAATCGGGCTCTCAAGGGAGACGACACGCTGCAGTTGGTCGTGGCGTACACTGCTTTCCAAGGTGAGCTCGGAGAAATTTGGATTCATGGAATTTTTGTATCACACATTACACAGGCCGACAATGAAACAACTTTTTTTACTGAAAGTACAGAAGATTCCGGTTAATTGGGACATAAATCCTGTATAAGGGCATAAAAAAACGTTGCAATGATGGAAAGAAGACTAAAGAATGTTTTCAATGCAACATAAGTTTATTAAACTATTAATTTGATTAATAAATCAGCGAGTTAATTTATTATCATTTTTAAGAATTATAACAATTTAGTTAAAATAATTTTTCACAGCCTCGAGCGACGCTGAATGAATGTCTTTTACTAGGTCTTATTAAAGAAAAGTCCTATCCTCTTGCGGATGATATAACTACAAGAGCTTTAAAAATAGGGCGAAAATAGGAGCATTTGTGAAAAATAAGAATAAATCAAAGGAGGAAAAAAAATAGTTTTCTGAAAAAAGAAAAAACATTTAATTTCGTCGCGAGTATAGAGTCTATGTCGCCAACTCATGGACCAATAAAGGGGCATGCTGTCCCAATAAAGCGGAGAATACTCTGGGATATTCCTATCTATTGGCTTCTGTTCTTCAAGATCTGCCCCAATTAAGTGGCTGCCCCAAGTGGACCCATTGAACGGAATCTACTGTGGCTTATTCTTATATTTTTAAAGTTGCTGAATCCAAACATGATGGTTTTAAAGTTGTGTCGCCCACCATTTATTCACATTTTACAGTTAAATTTATGAAATCAAGCAATATTTTTTTTAATTTAACAGCTTTTTTATAGTTATAATAACATTGAAAAAGTAGGCCTAATGAACGAAGATAATGGGGGATTACTGTTGGTACTTCACCGAGAAGTTCAGCAAGCGGTTCATCACAGAAACAGCTACACAAGAAGCTTCAAGGAAAAAAGGGAAAGAAAATGTAGACCAATTCCAGTTGACAAGTGAACCCTGTATTATCACGCTGTAGTAAATACAAACAATTTTATCATGATGTAGTGAACAGTAAATGCAAGCAATTTTACGACGTAACACAGTGTTTCGTTGATTTCCCTGTATATCGTATAGGGGTATTAGACTAAATATTAAATACATATTGCTTGGAAACTGGGTGATACAAAAAAACTAAGGCCAGGTTTGGATTCGGCACATAAAAATCTATAAAGATCAGCTATTAAAATAAAAAAAGTTTTCAAACAAAATTTTTTTGTTGGCCTGTGTTATCTATGCGTTAAGTTCCTTCTGGGAAATGCTGCATTGGTAACATTTTCTGCTCGACATTTTGCTCCTCCTGGGAGCGTTTTTAAGAGAATGGGAGGGATACAGTAGACTCCCGTTGTCACGAAGTTCACGGGACCAGAAAAACGTCCGAGGTTCGTAATAACGAAGTTCGTATGAACGTATCTTTCAGGAATCTTAAGTTCGTAAAGCTATGCAAGGCATCGACAAGTTTGGTTATCCAGCAGAATGAAGCACTGCGTTACAATAGGGTGGTTTCCTATTGTCTTTTTATTGCTTCAATCGAAATACAGTGCAACCTCGATATAACGACACCCCACGGCGCACTAATAAACACTCGCTATAGCAAATTGTCGCTTTACCGGAGGTGGAGCAAATAATAGCCAATATACCTGTTGCGAACAGTTATACAGGAACAGGAGTGGTGCGGCGACAAGGAAATTTATATCTGATCAACGTAAGCATAAATTCAGACGAAAGGCGATGTTTTTTGCATCAATAAATTTCCTTACTTAAAACACAATTAACTATTCAAACAATTTATAAGCGCCGCACTGAATAAAAATCATGCAAAGCATTGTTTCGTCAATCATTATATTTATCGAACGACAGTTTACCACATAAATTTGAGACTGAGCACTCCATTAACTTCATTTCTAAAAGATCGCTAGCAATTACAGAGGTTAAGGAGTCTTGATGAAAGTCTTCCGGCGGTGAAACCCTCGCTATGGCGAGAGCCAACACCGAAAGGGTCTCGTAAAACCGAATTTTTTAACACGCTTACTATAGGGTCAATTGACGGTGCATCGGCTATCTCTCGTAATAGCGGGGGTGTCGCTATAGCCCGTACTCGCTTTAACGAGGTTCCACTGTAGTACAATCAGTACAGTAGTAAAACCTTTAACCCTTTCACTGCTGTGGACGTACCTAGTACGTCTGCACGGCAGACTGCGGTGGACGTACTTTTTCTTCCTCATTGCCATGCAGTCAGCACTTTCGCCGAAGCACTTTGAAGGGGCCCACTTATCAAGGACCCTTTCCTCAACGAACTCACCCATGCAGGACCGTCTCATCGGCCCTACCAGCGGGGGCCCTACCTCCGGAAAAGTGACCGCTCTGACTGCAATTTGAAAATCAATCAATCAATCAACCCGATCATCGCAAAATGATTGTTTTCATCGCACTCCTGCCAGTCTAGCAATCAAGTACGTCTTTGAACCGTGTTTCAGGCGATGAAAAGATAACGATTTTGTTAACTTTGCTAAAATGGACACTTTCCGGGTTGTCCGCAGCCACATTTTTTGCAAAGTTAACAAAACCGTTATTATTCATCGCAGAAACACGATTAAAAGACGTACTTGATTGCTTGATTGGCTGGAGTGCGATGAAAACAATCATTTTGCGATGATCGTGTTGATTGATTGATTGATTTTCAAATTTCAGTCAGAGCGCTTCACTTTTCCGGAGGTAGGGCCCCCTCTGGTAGGGTCGATGAGAAGGGGTCCTGCGTGGGTGAGTTCGTCGAGGAAAGGGTCCCAGATTAGCGACCCTTGGGAGGGTGTACCACACCCATCCTGGAAGTACGTGCACCATGGGCCCACAAAACGCATTTTAACATTTTCGCTGCATGTGAGGACAAGGTTTTCGCAGATTGAACAGCAGCGAAAGGGTTTTAAAAAAATCTCAAATTTGATTGTGGAACTACGATTGACGGATCAAAAGAAAAATCAATACTTCGATCATGTTTCAAGGCCGTATCACGTGCAGACACTGTCCACACATTTATCTGCGCATGTATATTCGAAGTGCAATTATCGGTCCGTGTGCCATAACACACATGACATGCCATGCCACATTGACCTTAAGCCTGTGATTGGAAGACTGGTAACTCAAAGTGTTCATTAACCCTGACAAAAATCAGACACTCCTTCTCTTCCCTGCTCCTTCCATTTTCCCACTCTTAACCTGTCAATGTCCGCTGGTGCCATATGGCACCCAGTGCAGTGCTGAGCCAATACTCCTGCAATGCATTTAATATGTGAATTTAAACCCGGTGAACCCGGAAAGGAGGGAGCACAACTACTCTCGGAGTCCGAGATAATGCGAAGTCCCTGTTATTATTTCAGACCCAACGCTTCGGGGTTTAGGATTAACCCTCCGAATCCGGGAGCAGGTACCCGGACCCTTCGTCTTTTAGAACCCCTCTCAGCGGTACAGGACAGCGGTCATTCAATTGTTTATACAGTCAATTTTCGAAATAAATATTTGTTCATTTCTCAAGAAATATACACTTAGAATTGAATTATTTGTCTTTTGAGCAGCTTTTACAATTTTTAAACTAATTTCTACGACAAATATTAACTCATATCTCGAGTTATGTATAAATATCAACATGGAAATTGCTGATGCGTTAAATGCGTTCATAATGACCTTAGAACTTCGTTTAAAATTTGACAATGCTCAGATAAAAATGAGAAATTCAATTCAAAGTCTGTAATTTACGTGCAACCAACAATTGCAAAATACATGTAAGCAATACATAAGTTGACCGCGAACCAATGCCGCAGGTATGGTCGTAAACCCGGAAAGGAGGGAGCACAACTACTCTTGGAGTCCGAGATAATGCGGAGTCCCACCGTTGAGGGGTCGAAAAAGGTTCAGCGAGACCCTTCTTAACGAATGTCCTCCAAAAATGCTCCATACCACGAGAAAGAAGAGTCTCTTGGGGCTCAGTGCAGCAGTCATGCTGAGACGAAAACTCCGCTGTCTCGAAAAGGTTAAAAATAAGATACATGTAAGCTCAATACAATGAACACAATTCAAGCTGACTGAATAATAGAGGAAACCTTCTACTCAGTATGTGTACCGAAATGTACACTAAAATTCACATATTAAATGCATTGGAGGAGTATTGGCTCAGCACTGCACTGGGTGCCATATGGCACCCGTGGGCTTTGACGGGTTTTCCACCGTGGCCTTTTTCTCCTTTAAATGCGTGCGTTTGATCTGGTAATAAATTAAAAAACCGCCAATAAAAAATTTTTTTTAAAAAACCAGCCTTTATATTTAGATTACAGGGGATGAGCAACGTTTATATATGACACAAAGCAAAAAAACTCAGTGACCCCGAAAAACCAAAAGTGACGTATTAAAAAAGTCACTATATTTATTAAATTTTCAGTGAATGGTAAGCCCCCTATGTTTCAAAATGCCACCCCTATGCTTTTAAATGCCTACCCCTATGTTAAAAATGCCACCCCCCTATGTTAAAAATGCCACCCCGTACGTTTTATGTAACGGTAAAACAATATTCAAACATTTACAAAACCTTACAATTGTTAATAAATATATGAAGATCATAATTAGCTGTTGTACAGTTTTCACAAATTGAGGGGTTGGAGAGAAAAAGTTATATTTTCATGTATTGTCATCGGAAATGAAGAAGTGTGCAAAATTTCAGCGTTTTTGCTTCACAGGAAGTGAGTCAAATTTGAGTTACAAGATTTGTACCAGACAAACAGACAGGTTGGTGAGTTGATATAAAGGCTGGAAAAATAAACCACTCTCATCGGCATTGTAAATGTCATCGAGGCTGTAACCTTATAGTAACTTTGGTGGGCTTCTATTTTTCCAAGTTTCAACGACGTCAAGGTTAACACTGGCTGCCTCACCTAGCACACATCTGTAAACTAATCCATATCTCTTTTTAAAACCATTTATCCAGCCATTGGAGGCATGGAAAAATTTCAATGCCCATTTTCACAGCCAAATAGATTGCCTTTTCTTTAATAATGGAGTCATCGAACGGCGCATTTGATTTTGGTGTGTTTGCACCATTTAAGAAGAACATCTTCCAATTCTGGAAATTTCCCATCACGAACACGCTTTTGCCTTTTGTCACACTGACTTATAATTTTTTTTTTGCGGTTTCTTGCAATTGTGCTTAATGTGGATGCATGAATGTTTAATCTTTGCGCTAATAGGGTGGTTTCCTATTATTTTTTTATTGCCTAAATCGAAAGATTATTACTCCTGGAGTATGTATTTCAAGTTTTTAGATTTTTAAATGACGATATCTATTTTTCGCGATCAAATGAAAAGTGAAAAATTTCAAGCGCGCGAAAACGCGACGCGTAAGGGGGAATGAAGGGAAAAAGTCCGTGCGACGCATTTCTGGTTCCCCCTCCCGCCTTGTGAGGTGACCTTGATCGAGGCTCTGACCGCTGATAGGACGCAGGATGCTAACGGGTAGCTGAGTACCTTCCTGTCTGGTAGCGCATGGCTTAAAAAAGGTTTATTAATACCTTATCAAGCGAAGAAAACTTTCCGACCTTAGCCAGTTTTAATAGGTGATTATTAAGACATGTTTCCCTGAGCTCTGTGCCTCATGCATGCATTGGTAACCTCAGACCATGTATAACTCCTATCCTCTCGTGTAGAAACTAGGTCCCTGTGACGTCACGTGGAGTGGAATCGCATGGGCGCCAATCTGGCCTTTTTCAAATGAGGATAGAATTTGACCCTTGCCATTCGTCTAAACCGGTATTTCAAAAACCAAATAATTTGTGTATTATGAATACACTAATGGTGGGTAACGAATCGCCATCAATGCCTTTTGTTTTCTTTGATGAAGGAAACTACCCTATTCCACTCGCTTTACGAGTGGATTTTGGTCCACTTCCTCGAGAATTTCAATCTTTTCTAAAGTCGTAATCTGCTTCACTATACGTTTTCTCTCCATTTGAATTGTAATTTAACTGCCCTCGCCATGATAACTCGTGCAATAGCAGCAACTGCCCACTCGCAAAATTTGTGCAGAGTGTGTCACTGCAAAGGCAACAGAAGGTGAGGAGCTCGGGGTGGGAAAAATTGGGGCCTCTCATTGGCTGCAGTGTTGCATAGTCAGACATTCCCGAAAAATATCCGCATTTTATTATTCATCGCATCACAAGAATTGAGAAATGCATTTGGATAGATCACGGTCGTAGAAAGAGATGTGGAATGAATGCAAGAATTTCAATGGCTAATAATAATTAAATTAAATCCTGAATTTGTAGGTTTACGACCCTAAAGAAGATACTAGAGAACGAATTGCGGGTTGCGTCACGGCTAGCAATAGGGTGGTTTCCTATTATTTTTTTATTCCCTAAATCTAGAGATTATTACTCCTGGAGTACGTATTTCACGCTTTTAGATTTTTAAATGACAATACCTATTTTTCGCGATTAAATGAAAAGTGAAAATTTTCAAGCGCGCGAAAACGCGACGCTTAAGTATGAATGTCGGGAAATCTCTCCGCGTGACGTATTTCTGGTTCCCGTTGCCGCCCTGCGAGATGACCTTGAGGCGAGGCTTAGCGCTGATACGACGCAGGCTGCTAGCGGCTAGCCTAGTACCCTGCTGACTGGTAGCGCTTGGCTTAAATAAGGATTATTAAGAACTAATCAAGTGAGGAAAACTTTCCGACCTTAGCCAGTTTTAATAAGTGATTATTAAGACATGTTTCCCTGAGCTCTGCGCCTCATGCATGCATTGGTAATCTCAGACGATGTATAACTCCTATCTTCTCCTATAGAAACTAGGTCCCTGTGACGTCACGTGGAGTGGCATCGCATGGGCGCCAATCTGGCCCTTTTCAAATGAGGATAAAAATGGACCATTGCCATTCGTCTAACCCGGTATTTCTAAAACAAAATAATTTGTTTATTATGAATACACTAATGGTGGGTAACGAATCGCAATCAAAGCCTTTCGTTTTCTTTGATGAAGGAAACCACCCTATTGAGCGTACTAACCAGGAAAGCGCAATTTTTTCAAACGTACTAACCAAATACTTTTACCTGTCTTTTGTTCGGATTGGTATGGTTCGGATAATTAATTTTTTGCCATAAGCGAATTTTTCGGAGGCCAATATTTTCAATTTGCCTTATTTAGCATGTTATTAGGTAACATTAAACGAAAAAATAATATGTTTTCAAGTATTTATTTACTTGAAAAAATAAATATTAGGTTCACACACAAGTTCATGCCTGGAAAAACATTTTACGCTATTTTGGCACTTAAAAATTAAGTTTCACCGTTAATTCTGCGGAAAATCATCGCAGCAGGGAAACCATTAGTACATACCAATACTGTAAAATTTTCTGAGGCCTGGTGGGGGGGAATCTATCCCCTCTTCGCCCCCCAATTGTCACGCCGTTGACCAGTATCAAAGTCTAAACACAAAAGCACCCCCTTAACTATCATGCGAGTTCAGGAGTCTTGACACTGTCCATATGACAAACACAAGAGGGAATCACAATCTTGTTATACCTCATCACCAAACTGTCATTTACTACAAATCATTTACCGTTACTGCATGTAGGGAATGGAATAATCTTAACCTTTCAATTAGGAACTCATCATCATTGGCCTCTTTTAAGAGGAGGCTACACAAAGCACTTTTCACCTCACAACAAGTAGGTAAATATACATGACACTGAGCAGCGCCTGCGACAAAGTGATACGCATCACTGAATGCTTGTATATATATATGTTATATCTTAATTGCATGTGTAATATTTGTGTATCCTATGCATCTCATGAACTATGTTGTATTTTGCATATAACATGACATTAGCTTTCACTCAGTAGGTTTCCGCAGGTTTTTCACGCCCCCCTTCTTGTGTGGGCGTTTTCCTGCAGTGGGTTTTTTCGCTGAAGGACATTACACCCTCATCCTCATGTTTTTTCCCACAAACTTAAATCTTTTTTACACAAAATTTTCACATATAGTTGTTTATATTTTTTGACATTTCACGAACAGTGTATATTGTATATTCTTTGTATTGTAAACGTTTGTCTACCATTTTTTAATATGCTTGCATTGACGTTATCGAGGGGTTAGGTGGAAGAGGGGACTTTTCAGTCTCAACCTCGCCCGAATAAAGGCATTTTATTATTATCATTACTATGGATGATCAAATTGCTGTGCAGTATCCAAATCAGAATCGGAATTGCTATAATTTTGAAGTTGACCAATAACTAATTCTATTCCATTTTCAGACTGTGATGGCAGCCGCGTTCCATCCACGCTGTTCCACTGCGGATATGGGCTGTGCATCTCGAGGCTGATGGTGAACGATGGCGTCGTCAATTGCCCGTTTGGCAATTGCATCGACGAGGGATCTTGCTTGCAAGCGAGAGAATCCAATCTTACTGGTGAGTGCATTACATGGCTCTCTTCGTAGAAGACCACAGCACTGAAATATGGCGACTAGCATGCCGGCTAACTTTACAGAGAGAAAAATCCACAGTGGAAACGAGACTCCAGGGTGGGCTCGCCGGTTACACTCCTGGGGCAGGGACTCTAAGCGCGACCTTTTTTCCTCTGCACGCAGAAGGGGAAGGACTGGAAGGAACAATAATAATAAATTCGTTTATTTCGTGGGCCTTGTGGCCCATGAGAAAATTATTGTACACCTTTTACAAGTTCAGCATGACATTACAATCATAAAAGAAAAGAAAAAATGATAAGAAATACAAAAGATTCACTCGTTGCAGACCGCCGTTAACTTACAGACAATTCGGCAAAACATTACTAACGAAAGGAAAAGTATCATACTGCGATATAACTGACTAATTATTACAAGAAATTAAGGCGACAATTTATTATGACAATGGTGTCACACAAACAATATTTTCAAAAAAATAAATGACAGATTGGTATAACACTCTAATTTAATACAATTTTAAACTCAATTTTCTGCAACAATATGTTTGAGCCAAGAATATGTTTGAGAAGGTTATTGTACAACTTATAAAAGTTCAGCGTGATATTATATTCATAGAAGAAAAGAAAAAATGAAAAACAATATTATCCCAAGGAAGAATATCATACTGCGGAATAACTGACTGACTGCGGAGTCTCGTTTCCACTGTGGATTTTTCACTCTGTAAGGTTAGCCGGCATGCTAGTTGCCACATTTCATTGATGGTAGCTTCTCCTTCGCACATAGTGCTGTTTAAGCACATCGTCAATTTCACCAAAACAGCGGGAGACAAAACCAAAATAAGGTGGAACCTCGTTTAAGTGAGTACGGGCTATGGCGACACCCCCGCTATTACGAGAGATAGCCGATTCACCATCAATTGACCCTATAATAAGCGTGTTAAAAAATTCGTTTTTACGAGACCCTTTCGGTGTTGGCTCTCGCCATAGCGAGGGTTTCACCGCCGGAAGACTTTCATCAAGACTCCTTAACCTCTGTAATTGCTAGCGATCTGTTAGAAATGAAGTTAATGGAGTGCTCAGTCTCAAATTTATGTGGTAAACTGTCGTTCGATAAATATAATGATGACGAAACAATGCTTTGCATGATTTTTATTCAGTGCGGCGCTTATAAATTGTTTGAATAGTTAGTCGTTATTTGAGTAAGGAAATTTAGTGATGCCAAAAAACATCGCCTTTCGTCTGGATTTATGCTTACGTTTATCGGATAGATGATTATCTGTCGCCGCACCACTCCTGTTCTTGTATATCTGTTCGCAACAGGTATATTGGCTATTATTTGCTCCACCTCCGGTAAAGCGACAATTCGCTAAAGCGAGTGTTTATTAGTGCACCGTGGGGTGTCGTTATATCGAGGTTGCACTGTATAGAGCTAACATGAATGCATAATTAGGTTTATCTTGAAAGAAAACTAGTTAAATATTTGCACAGCGGTATTGGCTTTGCATGACAACTGATCATTAAATATTCTCATTGATCCTTAAAAGTGCGATCATATTTCCGTCTTACTATAAACATGTATGGTAGGGCGGATCGCAAAAATCGATTTTTTTCAAATCCATCTGGCCCAATGAAAAAAAGTTGTGGGACCGATCAAAAATAAGGCCTGAAAAATTTGAGACCTGTACGTGGACCCCTGACCCTCGCTCAAATGCAATTTAGGGGGGGAGGGTCAAAATTCGAAAAATACAATATTTTATGGTCATTCCCTATAGATTTTGCCGAGTTACTGCCCTTCTAGGGCAAAAATTTCGTGCATTTTGACGTATCTACCACCGTTTAGCCACAAAATGCCTAATTTGAGTCCGCGTCCGCGAAGAAAATATTCCAACGCCCACGCAGCGTCGCGGATACCAGTGCCGCAGGCCGATCCCTTCCCCTCCACGCTCGCTTCTCCCCCTCCCACGCCTCTAATACAGCAAAATTCATCCCGCGCATGCTGCTAGGAGGTCGTTTACCTTTGATAATATAAATCAGAAGATGGTAGAAGGTAAAAAGCGATGCGTAGTGAGACGACTTGTCCCTTATTTGGCGCCTCGTCGGCGTTAAACAAATCGATGTTACCAACTTTTAGAGAAGTTATGAAATAATTTTAGACCTGCGCACGCAGGAAAGGAGACTACGGTCTTGAAGACGCCTCCCGAGTGGCTATGAAGGTTTGGGAACTTATGTTATGCATTTCTATTCCGGTATTGTCCGACAGCTGTGACTAAATTGATGAATAAGGGTGAAGGCCGCCGGCGTACCCTCCCCGCTCTCCTCTCGAACGCCCCAGATGCAACAAAATTCACCCCAAGTGCGTCTTTCTTCGTTAGTCTTATTAATATTTGATGTATCAGCATCGTCCAGTGAGGAACAATCACGAAGGAATTACTCAATTACCTGCTTTCCAGTCTGTATTTCTTATGTTAGTGTCATTCCTCGTCTTTTGCTGCTGTCAACAAAGTTTTGGTAAATTCTTTCGCGAATCTCTCGTCCGTATGTATAATAAAAGGAATATTGAAATTTAAATTTGAACTTTCATCAATAGATTTTTAAATTCCACAGCGCTAAGCTCAGATATAGCCGAAGGAACCAGAGTCTCTTTCCAATATATCATCAGCCTTTATGTCGACATTAAAATCCCGCAATTAAAAAAATCTCGGATTGGTCGCCAAACGCATCCTTGCAGAAACGCAAATTGGGTCCCTAGATTACCCTCCCAACGTTCCTGTCGCAAATCCAAGTCAACATAGTGCAATTAGCAAAAAGACCACTGTAAGGGATGAAATACGATTTGATGCTTTCCCGGCGAATGATGTGGGTAAACTCTTTTCGGGGTTCGACAAAATTTATCCCATAGGATGAGCCCCCAGTCGGAGCTTGAAATGTTGGCCATTATGGAAAAATTAACCCGGTGGGAATCCCGAGAAGAGTTTACCCACACTGCAAGGGATGTTGGAATTATGCTTATTGCAAAGGGATGATGCCTCCTTTTTGGACGGTATTCGCTTGGTACCATCATAATCAAATCCTTTTTAATTCTGTGTATCTAATTTTCACTCGGAAAGGAATCGATAATCGCAGATTTTATAACTTTTGCTAATCCTCCGACGGGGGAGGCAAACCTCCAAAAGTGGGACCCTGTTTCTTCAACTAACACCACACATTCCCCTCTAAACTTGTATTGATAAGTCATCTTGCCTTTTTTCATCAGACAAGAGTATAGTCTTTCATTCCAATTAAATGGAACCCTTTGACGACGCCCCTCTTTTCTTATTTACAGGATTTAGCATATTTTTCTGTATACGTAAGTAATTCTGGTACACTAGCTTTGATGTATCTTACGAAGTTATGACTTTTGCGTTAGCTAAAGTTGCGGGAACGAGCATAGCTGTTGCTTGGTTCTTGCATATACCTCTATCACGGTTGGCAGACGCATTTTCCCCGAAGAAGTTCCATTTTGAGGTTATAGTCCTTAATGTTTATTTCATGAGGAAAGTAGAGATACAAATCAGCTAATTTCTCGCCAGTTTAATTTTCTTCGGATGAATTGCTGAAGAAAATTTTTGATAAAATTTTCCCGTACAAGAATTGACGATGTCGACTCAACACTCTCCTTTGATTCCCTTTTTTCCTCAGTTGCCGAGTTTCTTTAGGGTTCAATCCAGCAGCCATCATCTTTCTTTTCGTCAGATTGTCTCTCAAAATACTTCTCATTGGGGGAACCTTATGCTCCTCCATGCACTTACACGCAAAAATATCGCATAATTTAAAATGTTCCTTTAAAATTGTTTGAGTCTTATACTTCAATAAAACCCACTTTTGGCCTATTACGATTTTCCGTAAGTTTTAGTACTTCCTGTGGTACCACTAAATCCATTTAGTCACATTCATAATGTAAGAGAAGCGCGTCACCATAGTTCGCACACCTTCATAGCCACTCGAGAGGCGTCTTCATAGACCGTAGTCTCCTTTCCTGCGTGCGCAGGTCTAAAATTATTTCATCACATGTCTAAAAGTTGGTAACATGGATTTGTTTAACGCCGACGAGGCGCCAAATAAGGGACAAGTCGTCTCACTACGCATCGCTTTTTACCTTCTAGAGCGGGGAGGGTACGCCGGCGGCCTTCACCCTTATTCATCAATTTAGTCACAGCTGTCGGACAATACCGGAATAGAAATGCATAACCTAAGTTCCCAAACCTTCATAGCCACTCGGGAGGCGTCTTCAAGACCGTAGTCTCCTTTCCTGCGTGCGCAGGTCTAAAATTATTTCATCACTTCTCTAATAGTTGGTTCGCATCGTTTTGTTTAACGCCGACGAGGCGCCAAATAAGGGACAAGTCATCTCACTACGCATCGCTTTTTACCTTCTACCATCTTCTGATTTATATTATCAAAGGTAAACGACCTCCTAGCAGCATGCGCGGGATGAATTTTGCTGTATTAGAGGCATGGGAGGGGGAGAAGCGAGCGTGGAGGGGAAGGGATCGGCCTGCGGCTCTTGTATCCACGACGCTGCGTGGGCGTTGGAATATTTTCTTCGCGGACGCGGACTCAAATTAGGCATTTTGTGGCTAAACGGTGGTAGATACGTCAAAATGCACGAAATTTTTGCCCTAGAAGGGCAGTAACTCGGCAAAATCTATAGGGAATGACCATAAAATATTGTATTTTTCGAAGTTTGACCCTCCCCCCCTAAATTGCATTTGAGCGAGGGTCAGGGGTCCACGTACAGGTCTCAAATTTTTCAGGCCTTATTTTTGATCGGTCCCACAACTTTTTTTCACTGGGCCAGATGGATTTGAAAAAAATCGATTTTTGCGATCCGCCCTAATGTATGGTGATAAAAGTGGGAATTTCCGGGGAAAGACTGGAAGAAACAAGGAAGGAGGGGCCGCCGCGATAGGAGCCCGACGACGCCTCCTGGGAGGGGATAGGGAAGGAAGGAAAGGGACGAGGAATCCCGAACCGTCACAGAGGCGGGCGGGTCCTACTATTAGCGAAACCAAGCATAAGCAATTAATATTCTAACGATCTTGGAGGACCATTCTATGAGGAAGAAAGATCCAATAATCAAATCTTTAGATTGAAAAACCAACAGAGAAAAATCCGGATTCGCGTGCAGGACATTTTTCGGAATTTAATTATGAATTAACCAAGAGGGTTACGGGGAAAGTAGACTGAAACATTAGGGCGCGAAGCAACCTAAACGGTTTTTATAGGAGATTCCAAATTTTCACATGGCACATGTCTCAACGCCAAAATCCAGATTGAAAATTCAACCACCTCTACAATGGAAAATCGAAATCGTTTATTCCTCGGAATTGTTTCGATGTACGAAAATTCCAAGATAGCAAAAAAATCAAGCAAAAAATCTAGTATCTTGCGTTTCAAGGAATTCGTCCTGCGATGATTGCAAGTTTGTCAAAAAAATTCTTAAGTTAGTGCCATAAGAAAAGCATGGGGCAGTTTCAATAAATCAAAAAAAATACTAAATATCAATTAATCGCACCGACAACCACATCAAAAAATCAGCCAAAAAATCTAGTTTTTGTCCAGGGAATCTCATGTTCCTCAGACATTTTAAAATACAAAATAAAAGTGAAAAAGTTTTAGTCCCATAATGCTCCCATGTTAATTCAAGTCGATATATCTCGAAAACTAATAGACTTTTTTAAGATTTCAGATTTTTCCTCCTGATGAATTTCTTTTTACTTTTGTGTCCAATATTTCAAATACCCACACACATCACAGTTTGGGCTGCTAATTTGTGTCAATCACCCAATCAGTTAATCAAATTGCAGCGAAAAGCGAATGATTCTTTTTTTTTCACTGTAGGCGGGGATCCCACTCGACCGTGAAAACCTTTAACCCATTCGCACCGAATGCCACACCCGTGTGGCGAGGAGTTTCTTCCATAAACTACGAATGCCACACCTGTGCGGCGTTAATTTTCCTAACCTAAGCAACGAATGCCATGCCTGTGCGGCACAGGTCGAAAAAAGTGACCGTGGCGGACAAAATAGTCCCACGGACGCGGTCGCCTCTCGTGATCCGCCTTAGCGCGAGCCCAGTCCCATCTTCTGCCGCTCAAGTCGACCCTCTCCTATCCCCTCCACGCGGTCAACTACTGTTACTTGCAGTGTGTTTTCCATAAAAATATTTATGGCTTACCTTTGAAATCCAATGCTAGAAATGAATTCATCTTTTCTTGCTGACCACATGGAAATTTCAAACAAAATTCTAACGTTAATATCAACGGATTTATAGAACAACTAGTACATATATTAAATCCGTCTATATCAACGTTAGAAATACGTTTAAAATTTCTGCACACTCAGAAAAAAACACAAAATTCATTTTGAATGTAAAAAAATCGATGCGAACAACAAATATTTGCATATATTTTGCATTAATATTTTAGCCAGTTGACGGTGGACTCGTGCGAGGAAGGGGCTTTTAATCTTTCTAGGGTCTGGGACAGAGGCTGAGGAAAGGGATCAGCGTGCCCCGCTGAGTTGGGTCCAAAAATGGTTAGGGAGGGAACCACTACCTTCAGTCGACGCAGAAAAGCTTACTACAGGGGAGTAAAGAAAACTTTCAAAAGACTCTTATTGAGGAAGAATTTCCCTCAACGAAGGTCCAGCGCGAAAGGGTTAAAGCCGTGAATTTCGTCTGCCGTGAAAAAAACCTGGAAATGGCTGTGAATTTTGTCATAAAACCTTAAAAATCTCAAACTTGATTCACAGGTCAAAAGAAAAATTGATGTGTTGATCATATATTGCCGTCCTCGGTGGCAGCGGGGTAACGTTCTCGCCTGCCAAATGAGAGGTCGCCGGTTTGAGTCACGCCTGGGTAGGTTTCCCCAGTCCAGGGCATGGGTGTTTGTGTACGTTTACTTGTTACATTTGTTGAACAACCCGGTGTAAAATGGCCAATAAGAGCTGTATCCGGTTGTTTGAAAAAAAATAAATATTTCAAGGTCATTCACTCGCAGACACTGTGTACGCATTTATTATCTGCACACGTGTATTCAAAGCGCAATTATTGGTCAATATGCCATGACGACACATTGAACTTAAGCCTGTGATTGGAAGACCGATAACTAAAGAGTTCATTAAAATCAGACACTACTTCTTCACTTGCCTGCTTCTCTCCATTTTCCCACTCACAACCTGGAGTTGGCCCTGAATTTTGCTAACGATAGGTGACGTCATGAGAGATAGCACTTTCATTGCTACATTTGCATTCACGGCACCTGTTGTGTTTGTTACATTTTTAGTTAGTGTGCGGCCGATGAATGTCACGTGATCAGTATTTCTGCCTAAAATGGCTCAACTGTCGATGAGTTTGAAGACATTTAGACTGTGAAAACCTGGAAAAAAAACAGTAAATGAAATGATGTCTTTAATTTTTTTAAATTCCCAAAATGTTAACTGCGCATCCCAACATTCAACTGTTTCATATGGAAGTACAGCTCCCGATTATCTGTGCATGATATTCACTCTCACCCAATATTTTCCGCGATCTTTATTTTAAAAAATAAATAAAGTCGGACGCAAAATCACCGGAATTGCTGCATTTTAATGCTAGGATACACGGGGGTTATTATTTCTGTTAGAATCCCCTTCGTAAAACGGAAGCGATCGCAAGCTAGCTGCGTTTACAGGAGCACTGTGTTCCTGTTTTCCAAGCCTCGCAGCTCCCAACCACGCTCCTTGATCATGGATACACGTCCCGCAGCGGTTGCAACGGGGGCAACTTGTGCGAGACTCGACTACGTGGCGTGGTGCCTGACAATGTAGTTAATGGCATCGAGCAGTGGTTTTGAAGCTTTCGTGCATACCACTTTTCTGTATCCGTGATCACAAAGCCACGGATGTGTGGTTTTCGAAACCAGGTCTTACATGGAGCATTAATATAACGAGTAAAACCATGTTATTGCTGCTAAAAAGATCGCAGACTGGCAAAGAAAGCTATCATTGATTTAGGTAAGCATCCTAAAATAACAGAATAACTGCATAAATGAAATACATACAGTATAACCTCTTTATATCGTATCGGTGGGGACCAAAATTTGGGCATTATGATGTATGGAGGTTCACTATAGAGAGGTTTTAGTGATAGGCACCATTTTTTTCATATCCTTTGGAAATAGAAGACACTACTGTCTTTTAAACCATTATATATATGTGTTTAAACAAACATGCATGGATTAGTGAGCATATATTTATTACCTATACACATAATTACAGAAAGCGTGTGCTATCACATGATTTTTACTACGATTTGAGAGAAAATTATGAGATCTCTCTTAATTCAACAGTCATTTAAAATGATTAGGATAGTTAGATACCTTTGTTCTTACTTACCGTTAGGTATGCTCTCATATGGAACAAAATGGGCACAACTAATGATTAACGTGAAAATTACAGCATATTAAAGGTAAGTATATAAGAAACAAATAATAAGGGTGAAACATTTATCACTGAAAATGCCATTCCACGTGCATAATCGCGGCTGCATTAATGGTGTCTAGTTGTCTCGGTATGATTTGCGGAGGTAGTTAAGCCGTCTCGGAGATATCTCCATGGTATGATAAGTGGAGGTTTTACGAGATAAAGAGGTTCACTACAAGGAGGTTTGCCTATGAATTTACATGTAAATCTGACGGGACCGTAGGGATGGTATGATGTATGGAGGTTTATGATGTAAAGAGGTTCACTACATAGAGGTTTTACTGTATATTGTTTGTTTTACGAAAGTTATGAACATTACAAGGCATTTAAGTGAAAGTTTTGGTTATCCGCGTTTTCCGAGTATTCGTGCCGTCTCTCCACATCGTTAGCCATTAGGATAATGGGGAGTGTGCTGTGTAATGTGAGGAATTTTTTGTATGATGTCAGGCACGATGTGGTGGAAGTTCATAATATTATTGAAATGACACATTGCAATATTTCCACTTATAGATTTATTTTACACTGCGCATTACGTCGTCACAACGACCTTTTCAAGTGTAACTTGAAAAGTTTAACACACTTGAAAATGTCGTTGTAACGACGAAACGCGTAGCGTAAAATAAATCTATAAGTGGAAATATTGCAATGTGTCATTTCAGTAATGTGAGGAATTTTATTAATCTATTATTGAACGTTAGTAAAAGTAAAATCTGTTTAAAAAATGACGTTTTATGTTGTATATTTTGCTCTTTTGGGACGTAACCCCTCATTAGTATGGAACTCTATGGTTCGACTTTGGTACATTCCACTTTCTCACACATTCTCAGGAACGCATTGTGTGCGAAGGTCGGGGACTGCCTATGCCTACCATTCCATTAAAAAAGAACCAAAGAAAGAAAGAAATAAGAGGCTGGGGGCATGATTCCAGGAAATAAATTGGAGTGGATACTTCGTTAAAACTTTCGCGGGTGCTCGTCATGTTGAATAAAAAACTTTTGGGTGATGTCGCTATGGCTATCAATTTTTGGGTGGCCCCAACGTTTCCGGACCGATGCTGGTCGCTTTCTCAAGGGATTCTGAAGAGTTGGGAATTTAAATTCATATACAGTAAAACCTCCATGTAGTGAACCTCTTTACATCGTAAACCTCCACACTTCATACCACCCCTACGGTCCCGTCAGATTTACGTGTAAATTTATAGGCAACCTCGATATGCAGTGAACCTCTTTATCTTGTAAAAAAACCTCCACTTATCATAGCAAGGATACACCCCGAGACGGCCTAACTACCTCCGCAAATCGTACCGAGACAACTAGAGACCATTAATGCAGCTGCGATTACGTGCATAGATTGACATTTTCAGTGATAAACGTTTCACCTGTATTTTTTTCTTATATACCTTTAATATGCTGTAATTTTAACGTTTACCATTAGCTTTGGCCATTTTGTTCCATAGAGATCATACCAAACAGTAAATAAGTTAAAAGGTATCCAACTGTCCAAATCTTTATAAGTAACTGTTGATTTAAGAGAGATCACATCATTTTCTCTCTAATCATGGTAAAAATCATGTGATAGCGCTCCCTTTCTGTAATTATTAAATAATAAATGAATGTTCACTAATGCATGCATGTTTGTTTAAACACATAAATATAATGGTTTAAAAGACAGTAGTACCTTTCATTTCCAAAGGATACGAAAAAATGGTGCCTATCACTAAAACCTCTCTATAATGAACCTCCATAAATCAAATTGCCCAAATTTTGGTCCCCTCCATTACAATGTAAAGAGGTTTTACTGTATGTAGGTATCTATGTCAGGTGGTGGGGGGAGGGTAGCAGGAGGTTGGAGGAGTGGGCTGTTGATTGTCACTGCTGATTACGGGTTGCCAAGTACGGCTAATTTTAATGCCGGTGTCCCTAGTTTTAAAGTATACTTAAAATATACCTAGTTATAAAGATAACTTTTACGGGAGTCACCCGCAATGCACAATCGTGCGAAAAATCCACAGAGGAAAAATCATTCGCCTTGACCGGGATTCGAACCCGGATCCGCCGATTTCCGGTCGAGTGCTTTAGCCAGTTAAGCTACCGAGGCGTCATTCTTCCCCGTGGATATTTTCGGACACTACGGGACAAGGTGTTGCTGGACTGGCTCCGGCTATGGCACTGTGCGCACGATTTGGACTGCTTGTGGCATCATATGCTCAGCAGTCCAGCAACATCTTCTCCGGTAGTGTCCGCAAAATATCCACAGGGAAGAATGACGCCTCGGTATCTTAACTGGCTAAAGCACTCGACTGGAAATCGGGGGATCCAGGTTCGAATCCCGGTCAAGGCGAATGATTTTTTTCTCTGTGGATCTTTCGCCGGTGTCCCTGTTGAAATTGTTCTTTTCTTTTTTGGATATCTGAATGGCTTCTCTGACCAGTCTCTGTTTTAAACCTTTTACTTTGGCAACGATTTTGGCTTCCCTCAGGACGATTGTGTGGCCTAGTATGAGTGGCTTTAAACCTTTAACTTTGGCGAGGATTTTGACTTCCTTGAGGTCGATGATGTGGTCCAGCATGCGTGGCCTTTGTTGAATGCCCCAGTCGAATACAGGGTTCCCACTCAACCGTGAAAACCTTAAAACCGTGAGTAAGCCGTGAATTTCGTCTACAGTGAAAAAACCTGGAAAAAGCCGTGAATTTCATCACAAAACCTTAAAAATCTCTCAAATTTATGGATAATAAAAATTTTTTTTTTTTAAACCAGCCTTTATATTTAGATTACAGGGGATGAGCAACGTTTATATATGACACAAAGCAAAAAAACTCAGTGACCCCGAAAAACCAAAAGTGACGTATTAAAAAAGTCACTATATTTATTAAATTTTCAGTGAATGGTAAGCCCCCTATGTTTCAAAATGCCACCCCTATGCTTTTAAATGCCTACCCCTATGTTAAAAATGCCACCCCGTACGTTTTATGTAACTGTAAAACAATATTCAAACATTTACAAAACCTTACAATTGTTAATAAATATATGAAGATCATAATTAGCTGTTGTACAGTTTTCACAAATTAAATGTATGTCAAAAGATGGGAAATTTTATGGTGGATAACTTTTACTGTGGTCACAAAACACGAAAATCGACCATTTGGAACTTCTTAGATCAAAAACATGTTTTGGGGGGCTATAGGTTGACTGGGGGGTGGTTAAAGGGGGGTTGGAGAGAAAAAGTTATATTTTCATGTATTGTCATCGGAAATGAAGAAGTGTGCAAAATTTCAGCGTTTTTGCTTCACAGGAAGTGAGTCAAATTTGAGTTACAAGATTTGTACCAGACAAACAAACAGACAGGTTGGTGAGTTGATATAAAGGCTGGAAAAAAAACTAAAATTGACAGATCAAAAGAAAAAAAAAGATGTTTCAATCATGTTTCAAGGCCGAGCCACATACAGACACTGTCCACACATTTATCTCCTCACGTATATACGAAGTGCAATTAATTATTGGTGCATTGTGCCATATGACGACACATTGATCTTGAGCCTGTGATTGGAGGACTAGTGACTCAAAGTGTTCATTAAAAATGGCGAAAAATCAGACACTCCTTCTCTTCCCTGCTCCTTCCATTTTCCCACTCACACACTCTTTAGCCGGCCCTGAATTTAGCTAACGATAGGTGACGCCATGAGAGATAGCACCTTCATTGCTGTGTCTGCAGTCACAGCGTCTGCCGCGTTTAATAAAAATGTTTAGTTAACGTGCGTGATTGTTACGTGATCAATATGTCTGACTAAAATGCAGGGGTCTCACTCAACCGTGAAAACTGTAAAAAACTATGAATAACCTGTGAATTTTGCCTACTGTGAAAAAAACCTGGAAATAACCGTGAATTTCATCATAAAACTTAAAAAATGTCGCAAACTTGATTGTGAAACAATGGTTGACAGATCAAAAGAAAAAAAGATATTTCAATCATGTTTCAAGGCCGAGCCACATACAGACAATGTCCACACATTTATCTCCGCACGTATATCCGAAGTGCAATTATTGGTCCTTGTGCCATGACGAGACACATTGGTCGCGTTCAGCAGATACTCACCGGGATCAGGAGATCCCTCACCGGTGAGCGACCGGTCGTTGCGATCTGGTGAACGGTTGCTGAGCAGTGATCAGTCACGTGACCAAATAGCAGAAACATTCAAAATGGGCGGTAATGCAATACCTGTAGAAGTGCTGGCGATTTTAATTGCAGGAGACGATGATACTGTGAACAATTTGTTCGGTTTAATTCAACGCGAGACGAGATTCTTTAGAAGAAATCCCTAAGCCGTACGCCTCAGAAGAAATAGGCCGCGGAATGAAAACTATTACGAAAGGATAGTCCCTCGTTTTCAGGATGATAGCTTACTTAGTCGATGACAAACCTGAAGCCAGTTTTACTTGTTTTGCTTCAGTATCCTGAATTTCATATGTCATTCCTCCGTACGCATATATTTTTGCAACTATAGCACCAGAAGATGTGCTAGTACTGGGCACAGCCATATTGATTCTCAACATGTTCCAATCAGTGATCGGTGATTTTCTCCGGTGGAAAAAATGGCGTCTGATCAGTAACACCGGTGAGCTACCAAGGGCGTTCAGCAGAAATTGTCTCACCGGTTCCGCAACTGTTGAGTCTGCTGAACGCGACCATTGATCTTGAGCCTGTGATTGGAAGACTGGTAACAAAGTGTTCATTGACCCTGGCGAAAAATCAGACGCTTCTTTACTTCCCTCCCTCACTGCTCCCTCCATTTTGCCACTCACAACCTTAAGCTAAGTTTTGATATCGATAGGTGATGTAATGAGAAATAGCACTTACGATTCTACGTTTGAATTCACGGCACCTGTCGCGGTCAATACATTTTTAGTTAACGTGCAGGCGGTGATTGTTATGTGATCAATATTTCTGCCTAAAATGGCTTATCAACAGACCGTGAATTTGATGATATTTAGACCGTGAAAACCTGGAAAAAAACCGTGAATTTTATAATTTGGTTAGAGTGGTAACCCTGGAATCGCTCTATCGTGCTCCTCTTGGCGTGTTTTGTCCGACCTGCCTGTTTCGCCGATGTAGTTCTTCCCGCAGGTCTGGCAAGGACTTCGGTAGACCCCTTCCACTTGCAGTGGAGTTCTATCCTTGACGGTATTTTAAAAGATATGTTTTATCTGCATGTGAGGCGAGAAGATTGTCCAAGAAGTTTTCAACCCGTAGTGAGGAAAAACAAGCAGCAACCCACTCCTCCAACCTCCCTCCCTCTCCCCTCCCCCCACCTACTGACACAGATACCTATACATAAAGGCCTGGTTACATGGTGCATTAACCCGTACGGGTTAATGTCTAAAAGTATGAATGCGAGAATGAACGGACAAATTCACCGTGTAACCACCCCAAAATGTATGAATGCGTGAACGGAAAATAGAACCTGTTCTAATTTCGTTCATGCATTCGCACAAGTTGAACTCATAACAGAGCCACCTGGTGGCAACAAAAACTAAACGCCTCGCGTTACGAGAAAATGTGTGAAAACTTGTGCGAACGCATGTACCGTGTAACCGCTCATTCATGCTTCTCGTTCACGCAAACGTCCATGAATTCAGACATGCAAACAGACACGCATTCATACATTAACCCGTACGGGTTAGTGCACCGTGTAACCAGGCCTTTGAAATTTAAATTCCCACCGCTTTAGAATCTCTTGAGGAAGCGACCAGCATTGGTCGGGAAACGTTGGGGCCACCCAGTAATTGGCACGGCGACATAGCCCAAAAGTTTTTATTCAACATGGAAGGGGATAATTGCAGTTGAAATTTCCCAGGGAATGACTTTCACTGAAGCTTTCCACATTTTGTATGGATTTGGAGTGCCTAGCTATTCTTTTGTTTGCTTTTCAGCGCACATCCTCGGCCACTCGACTTCGCAGAAGGACTCTGGGGGCGTGGCTCCTGGGATTGCGGCCACGTCGTCGGTGTTTGCGATAGCCATCATCGTCACCATTGGCGCGTGCGTTTGCTTCCTGCTCAAGCGCAGCCGTCGCCAGCGGAGGGACAGGTCACCGTCGGGAGGGGTTTCCACATACCCTGCCCAAGGGGGCAATGGAGGTGAGCATATCTTCTTATTATTGCATTGCTAGTAGAGATGGATCGAGTAGCACATTTCTCAAATTTGAATACTGAATACGAATACATTATTCTTTACTGAATACCTAGCTCGAACATTGATTACTGCTCTACTAAATACAGTAGACTCAGACTAAATACAGTGTTGCGGATTATCGGTGCATTATTTTCACTCTTAGTGTTTTCTACAATGTTAACCTCTTCCCTACGCAGGGCGTGATTTCACGGCGTGAATTTTCTGATGCTAAAGAAGGAAGCCCGGCTTTTCATGGCTGGAATTTTTCGAAGCAAAAGGCCAAAGGCCGTGTTTTCACGGTTTCGCAGTCAAGCATGCCAAGTGGGTCCCAACCGCCATTAGGGTCCCTCGGCTCGAGAGGTCCGACCCTTTCCTATTGTCAGTGTGGGGATTACCTCGGCCCATTCCGGCTCTCAGTGTCCCACTCAAGGAAGGTGCTCATGGTCACTTATTGTTTATTAGGTGGAATAACTAAAAACGTAAATGTTGCATTTTTTGAAAATCAATGCGAGGAATTACATTCTGTATGTTCTGCTGATTCGTTCTAAATTTTAAACGGAATTCTAGCGTTCATATTAACGGAGTTGATCATCACCTAGAACAGTTTTTGGAGACGCTAAATTTGATGTTTAATTGTTATTTTTATCACTTACTAGCAAGTTTATAGGGGCGATATTGTAATGATTTACATCTAAAAATATACGTCACTCTGTTAGCTACATTATAAGTGTACATTTGCGGTGAAATTCGATAGAATATCCGATTTAACTTCTATGAAAAAAAGCCCTCGTAATGTAATAAAATTTGATTCTCTCAGTTCTTTGTCGTGAGCCAAAATTACAGCGGCTATTTTTAATAACCTCTTGCCAACCTTTGAATACAAAGGTATTATAAACGAATTTCGCTATAAATACTGATTAATGCATATACTAAAAATTCGTAAATTTAAAGTACCAATACTGAATGTTTTACGTAGACACATGTTGTGAGAAGCATTCCATACCATTGCAGGAATAAGAACTGCTTTACCCAGGTAATTACTCTCATATTGTAAGTACTCTCATTGGTGTAAGTATTCTCCAACTGAAATATGTACGTGGAAGATGATAACCTCCCTCTTCTCGGAAAAGCTCATTTGGCTATGATATAGTGCCGTTTTGCTGAAAACCCTAAAAATAACCGTAGAACTTCGTTTAAAAGTTCTACAGGCTTTGCAAAATGAAAGGAATACATTGATGAACTGACATTTAATGCAAAAGTAACAGTTAAAAAAATTAAAATTGCACTGGCAACAATTAACTGACCGCAAAAGTACGCCGGGATGGGCTGCCTTCGGGGAAAAGGGTCGAGAATTATATTTGCCCAGTTGCCGAGGAAAGGGTCCAGGGCCCCGCTAGGAAAGGTCATTAAGGGGAGGAAGCGACTACCTGGTCAGTCCCAAGCCGAAAAAAACTCCAAACGGGACGAAAAAGAAAATCTCAAACCCTTCGTAGAGCCAAAAGCAACATCCCGCGAAGGAGTTCGGCGCGAAAAGGTTAATAAAAAGTAAAATCGGACGCAGAATCACCAGAATTACTGCATTTGAATGCTAAGATACACGGGGCTTATTACATATTTCCGTTAGATTCCCCTATGTAAAATGGGAGCAATCGCGTGCTACCCACATTCGGGTGCCCCTTGTTCCTGTTTTTCAAGCCTTGGCAAAGCTAGGGGGGGTGGCCCAGAAGGGTCCGAATCTCCCCAAAATATACAGTGAGTCCTCGTTTAACGTCACTTACCGTTCCTGAAAAATGTGACGATAAACGAAATGACGGTAATCGAAACATAATATCCCATAAGAAACAATGTTAAAAGTGAATATCAGCTCCTAGACCTCATAATTCCTACGCGAAAAAATTTTAGCGCATCATATCTGGGGCATTTTTTACAATGGGAATGCCAAAGTATGGCATAAATACGAGTTCCTGTCTTCATCGACGACAATAGCAGCAGTGACGTAAATCCTTCTCCATTTTTGTATCTTCCCGCATTTGCTTTTCGGCTTTGTTATGGTGGTCGCCCGGGCGAGCGTCACCTGGGCATCATCATCGCTGATACATCGTCGCAGTTACAGGAACCAAAATTATTGTGAACACAGCGAAAAAAGTGACGACAAAAGCTTCGGGTTCTACACGGAAAAATTCCTTGAAATCACTTTTTAGGTTCCTGAAAGCCATTATGTCAAGTAAAACGTTGCGCACCTGCCTAAGAATTCATTTTGCAGAAAAACTGCCAGAACCGTAATCGCAATTAACAATAAACACACCGTTTTACACTTCGTTTAGACTGACTGTATTACCGCCCACAAAACGAACAACTTGCAAAGCCCACCGCTTCCCGTTTTTTTCTCGCGCGAAATTTAAAAGCCTTGAGGTTATCGCGAAGCGAAGGTGCGATAAAGGAGTGACGGTCTCAAAATTTTCGTGACGTTATCGCGAAATGATGTTAAACGGGGTGACGTAGAACGAGGACTCACTGTACAGGGTGTCCCATTTATCTTGACCACCCGTAATAACTTTTTGTCGAGATGCAATTTCAAAAATGTGTCATTCAAATGTTCATTAGCCGTCAGGGGGACATTTAATCAGTATGACTGCCTTCCTTGTAGCTTTGTTATTTACAAGATATGAACAGCGGTATGTCTTTTTGTAATGGCACCCCACATTTTTTATTTGGTAATTTATTTCATCTCCTAAAGACTTATTCAAAGATGTAGCACAGTGGACCATTAACATAAACAGAACGGTATGAAAACATAAGAAACTCGTCCACTTACTGGAGTTAGCAGTAAACAAATGACAACCGGGTCAAAACATGCGTACGTTGAGGCAACACTCCCGAGACAGAGATTGGCAACCAGTATATAAGGGCCATGGTCACAACAGTGAGTTAGCACGTAAGTGTAACGCAGTGTTGTATTCTGCAGGATAATCTGAACCAAGTACAGTAAAACCTCTTTACATCGCAATGGAGGGGACCAAAATTTGGGCAATTTGATGTATGGAGGTTCACTATAGAGAGGTTTTAGTGATAGACACCATTTTTTCATATCCTTCGGAAAATGAAAGGCAGTACTGCCTTTTAAACCATTATATTTATGTGTTTAAATAAACATGCATGCATTAGTCAACACATATTTATTATTTAATAATTACAGAAAGGGAACGCTATCGTATGATTTTTACCATGATTTGAGAGAAAATGATGTGATCTCTTTTAATTCAACAGTCGATTAAAATGATTAGTATATTTTGATACCTTTTTTCTTATTTACTGTTAGGTATGCTCTTATATTGAACAAAATGGCCATAACTAATGGTTAACGTGAAAATTAGAGCACATTATAGGTGTAAAAGAAAAACAAGTAAAACATTAATTGCTGAAAATGTCATTTCATGTACATAATCGCGGCTGCATTAATGTTCTCTTGTTGCCTCGGTACGATTTGTGGAGGTAGTTTAGGCCTCTCGGGGGTGTATCCTTGGTATGATAAGTGGAGGTTTTTGCGAGATATAGGGGTTCACTACAAAGAGGTTTGCCTATAAATTTACATGTAAATCAGATGGGTTCGTAGGGGTGGTATGAAATATGGAGGTTTATGACGTAAAGAGGTTCGCTACATAGAGGTTTTACTGTATCATTGAATCCGGTGTGAATTTAGGAAATGTTCAGCATTTTGCCCATTCTCCGTCACTGTGGGGACCTATTTTTTCAGCTCTGGATGCGTCGCAAGCCCGGCTAGATTAATTCGTCACAACCGTGAGTTAGCTCGTAAGTCTAATGCAGTGTTGCATTCTGCAGGATAATCATACTCCTCGATTCCTTGCATACAGTCCGGTCGGTGAGAGTTGTCCGATAACTTCTCTGCTGCTTTTCGTAGTCCATATATAACTCTCGTCAAGAAAAATGCTACGAGGGCATTCAATAAGATTTTAGAAAAACTAATTGTTTTTGGGTTAATTTTTTGTATTTTTCGACTTTGAGTCCTTTCAGCTCCGTAAATTTTTTAATAGCACTTTTCCAAGCGTTTTTAGCCGACCGATAAGTAGAATTCACGTATCTCCTCAAAATAGGAATATTTTTGGGCGATGACCTACTCCTTAGACGTAAAACTTTGTTTGCTAAGCCATTTCTTCAAGTTAGGATACAAGTTAAAGTCGCTGGGGGTCCAATCTTGTGAGTACGGTGAATTTTGTAATGAATGGAACTTAAACAGGGCCCGCACTCACCCGTGAAAACCTTAACATGTTGCGTACGGATGGCGAGAATTCTCGTCATTTTTTTCCTGAACGTCCTGGACGGAATGAGTAAATAAGAGTCAGATTCAAGTAATCTGACTCTCATTTATTACACCTTTCATGAACTGCACTGCAATTACAAGTGACTTTGTATGCAGTCACGTGCACAGGTACAAAGGTAAAAACTCCAACGGATGAAGTTCGCCATGAAAAAATATTTCACTTAGCCGGGAGTCAAACCTAGATCTTCCGATTGCCAGTCTGGCATGTTAGCCAGCTACACTACCATGCCATTTTCTCTGAGAAAACTCCAGGATTGGTTTAGGAACCATTTCTGAATTCGTCGTCGCACACCAGCAACAAAATAAGGGTTTTTCAACCCGACAGTGACTTAGTAAGCACGACCCTCCCCACATGTGCCACAGTGTGAACTTGTGACGTCAACATCTTGTTCGGAAGAACCCATCCCGAAGTTCGCTCCGAGAATATGGCTTGGTGGTGGAACTGGCCAGCACATCTGTAGACATGGGCGGTCCTTAAAAATGTGCCGGTATTTTTGTGATGAGTATTAAAAAGCAATAATAGTACTCTCCCGGTAGTACCGGCGAAAAATACCAGTATACCGGTACTTTCACAATTGATAAAATATGTTAATAAGTTGAGATTTAACGCTTGTCTTACCCTAATTATCCGGTATTTCGGCAAATTAGCGTAACATACAGAAAGAATACGCTGACAAAATTATTAACTGGATTTTTTTTACGAAAATTTATCGGAAAAATACCCGAAGGCTAGATTCTCTAATAGTGAGAAGGGTGATAGCGATGAAGTTTTATTTCTTGGAAATGGCCTGCTTCGCTTGATATATTATCAAAACTCAATTGTTCAAGTAGCTGGGTAGGTAGTTGATTGATAACACATAAGATGGCAGAGCCATCGAAGTACCGGTATTTCTTGTACGGATACTCCGGTAGTACCGCCAAAAAAATACTGGTTGGTAATATTGAAGTAGAAAAAAAATAGTACTCGGTACTACCGAATACCGGTATTTTTTGCCCATACCTACACACCTAACCGGCAATAGGGAGATCAGAGTTCGAATCTCGTTTTAGACAAATATTTTTTCATGGCGAATTTCATCCGTTGGTGTATTTTCTATTATTCTCCACAGCGAGCAAATGCAGCAGCCATATCGCAGAGATTTTTTTCACACCCAATTTTTAGTGCAAACTTAAAGCGATTGCGCATTTTGATGTGCCTGTGGCCTCAACTGTATCACGCAATTTGATTTTTTTATTATTGAACACTACAGTACATTAACGTCCCTATTAAAGCTGGAAAGTAATTGATTGATTGTGTGATTGACACAAATTAGCAGCCCAAACTGTGATATGTGTGGGTATATGGAATATTGGACGTAAAAGTTAAAAAAAATTCATCGGGAGAAAAAATCTGAAAACTCAAAAAAGTCGATTAGTTTTCGAGATATATCGAATTGAATTAACATGGGAGCCTTATGGGACTAAAACTTTTTCACTTTTTTAATGTATTTTTAAATATGTGAGGAACATGACATTCCCTTGACATAAACTAGATTTTTTGGTTGATTTTTTGGTGTGGTTGTCATTGCGATGATTTGATATTTAGTATTTTTTATGATTTTTTGAAAGTGCCCCATGCTTTTCTTATGGCACTACGTAAAGAATTTTTTTGACCAACTTGCAATCATCGCAGGACAAATTCCTTGAAACGCAAGATACTAGATTTTTTGATTGATTTTTTGGCTATCTTGGAATCTTCGTACGTCGAAACAATTCCGAGGAATAAACGATTTCGATTTTCCATTGTAGGGGTGGTCGAATTTTCAATCTTGGATTTCGGCGTTGAGACATGTGCCATATGAAAATTTGGAATCTCCAAGAAAAACCGTTAGAGGGTTCTCCGAACCCTCACGTTTGAGCTCACTTTCGCCGTATCCCTCTTGGTTAATTAATAATTAAATACCGAAAAATGTCCTGCAAGCGAAAAATCATTGTCGCCATTTTATTGTGGAGCATACAATCTTGAATATCTTAGCAACCGTTTAAGCTAGAGAAATGAAATTTTCAGAGTAATACTTTTATCACAATGGTCAACTTTTGCAATGATGACCATTTCGCTCGATCGATTCATGTGCGAGTTATATCGATACCAATCTCCTTGGTTACGCTTAAATCGCTAATAACTTTTTTCTAAATCAAGGCATGAATGTGAAAGTCATATATAATACTACTGTTAATGTCTTTTCTTCGACAAAAGTTAAATCAAGCGAATCGAGCAATTACAGTCGAAGTAATGATCGATAAAAGGTTGCATTCGATTGAGCCATTCTTCAGACCTATTTACATAGTTACGGGGATAAAAATTATAAAAATATGTAAGGGAAGAAATGAATTATGCGTACACATAAATTATTTAGATGAGTAATGTTTCCTAACGAAGATATATCAATATGAATTTATATCTTTTTGTATTAGGTCCCCGTAAGAAATACACGCATCGCCCTATATACGTCACCAATATAAGAACATAGGCGAAATTTTGAAAGCGGGAATAGTAGAGAAGACAGGGATAAGGGTATGGCCATCGAATGGAGGGGTTATCAATAGGATGCGAATTTTTCAATACAGGTGGCAGTAAGGTCGAATGTACGATTCGATTTTTATAGCAAATACGCAAATTGGCATAAAATGATAAGTGTATACGTTGGACCAATGAAATTTAGTGAATTGGTACATCATGGTATTCCTCACAATGCGCAATGGAAACATGTTTTGTATATAGTCTCACGCTCGATATATATCGAATCTACTTTTACTTAAAATACATCGAATTGCTATAGCATATAGGATTTTACATCTAAGGACATAGTAGAACAGGAAATATATAGTAGATACCCATAGACCAGAAAAAAAACAAAAATTTTGCGAATTTTAAAGTACAGATGTCAGTATGATCGAAAAATCGATTCGATTATTATAGCAAATACGTTAATTGGCATAACTTCAATTGTGTTTCCGTTGGACCAATGAAATTTGGTGAATGGGTACATCTTTGTATTCCTCACAATGCCCAATGGAAATTTGTTTTGTATGTAGTCTCACGCTCGATATATATCGAATATAATTTTTATTAAAATATATCGAATTGCTATAACACATAGGATTTTACATCCAAGGACATAGTTGACCAGGAATTATATAGTAGATACCCATAGACTGTAAGTTAAACCAAAAGCAATGCGGATTTTAAAGTACAGATGTCAGTATGATCGAAGAATCGATTCGATTATTTTAGCAAATACGTTAATTGGCATAACTTCAATAGTGTTTCCGTTTGACCAATGAAATTTGGTGAATGGGTACATCTTTGTATTCCTCACAATGTCCAATGGAAATTTGTTTTGTATGTAGTCTCACGCTCGATATATATCGAATATAATTTTTATTAAAATATATCGAATTGCTGTAACACATAGGATTTTACATCCAAGGACATAGTTGACCAGGAATTATATAGTAGATGACCATAGACTGGATATAAAAAAATGTCATTGCGGATTTTACATTACAGATGTCAGTATAATCGAAGGATCGAATCGATTATTGTAGGAAATACGCAAATTGGCATAACTGGATTAGTATATACGTTGGACCAATGAAAATTGGTGAATGGGTACATCTTGGTATTCCTCACATTGCCCAATGGAAATATGTTTTGCATGTAGTCTCACATTCGATATATATCGAATCTGCTTTTTCACAATATATATCGAATAGCTATAACATATAGGATTTTACACCCACGGGCATTCTTGACCAGGAATGATATAGTAGATGACCATAGACTGGATATTAAAAAAAAATGTCATTGCGGATTTTACATTACAGATGTCAGTATAATCGAAAGATCGAATCGATTATTGTAGCAAATACGCAAATTGGCATAACTGGATTAGTATATACGTTGGACCAATGAAAATTGGTGAATGGGTACATCTTGGTATTCCTCACATTGCCCAATGGAAATTTTTTTTGCATTTAGTCTCACATTCGATACATATCGAATCTGCTTTTTCACAAATTATATCGAATAGCTATAACATTTAGGATTTTACACCCACGGGCATTGTTGACCAGCAGTTATATAGAAGATGACCATGGCGTGGAAATAAAATCAATATCGTTGCGGATTTTACTGTACAGATGTCAGTATAATCGAAAGATCGATTCGATAGTTATAGCAAATGCTGAAATTAGCATATTTTGATTAGTATATACGTTGCACCAATGAAATTTTGTTAATGGGTACATCTTGGGATTCTTCACAATGCCCAATTGAAATATTGTTTGTGTTTAGTCTCACGTTCGATATATATCGAATCTACTTTTTCTTAAAATATATCGAATTGCTATAACATATTGGATTTTACATCCAAGGACATAGTTGACCAGGAAATATAGAGAAGATTTCTATTAACTGGAATTAAAATCCACGGCCTTGCGGATATTACAGTGCAGATTGCAGTTTTATCGAAAGATCGATTCGATAATTGTAGCAAATACGCGAAACGGCATAACATGATTAGTATTTACGTTGGACCAATGACACTTGGTGATTGGGTACATCTTGGTCTTCCTCACAATGCCCAATGGAAATATGCTTTGCGTGTTGTCTCACGATCTATATATATTGAATATGCTTTTTCTTAAAATATATCGAATCGTTATTACATACAGGATTTTCTATCCACGTACATAGTTGACCAGGAATTTTAGGGTTGATGATCGACGACTGGAAAAGGATTGCGAATTTTCAATACACGTGTCAGTATACTTCATAATTCGATACGATAATGATAGCAAACATGCCAAAGCTATTTTTTCAAATTGGAATATCTTGAGAATAACTATTTTTTAGTACCAAAGAAATTTGGGGAATCGTTACAATTTAGTATTTTACACACTGCATTATGGGCATATGTTTTGCGAGTGGTATGTATATCTTTATATATTTATCTAAGGAATCTGCGTTTCATTTTCAAGTTTCGCTTATCACAACGCTTTTGGGCTTTAAGAGTTGAAAAATATCCACAAAATCAGCACTGTCTTGAAATTTTAAAAACCTTATTCCAATTATGTCTTAGTGCTAAACTTAGCCTATTCAAATAATGAACTATCCGTCAAATGAAATCATAATGAAAATAACAAATAATTATAAAAGTAAACAATTAAGTTCCTTACCCTTTCAAAAACCGGCAGGGAAATTTTTGAATATTTTAAACACTTATGGACACAATACTCGACAACACGAGACACAACAATATTCCCACCCTCCTAATTACCCGCTTGAAGAATTCAAGCACCCAATCGACTCGTTAACGTCCCTATAATAGCTGCAATTTGATTCACTGATTGGGTGATTGACACAAATTAGTAGCCAAACTGGTGATAGGTGTGGGTACATGGATTATTGGACATAAAAGTAAAAAAAAATTCATCAGGAGGAAAAATCTGAAATCTTTAAAAAGTCGATAACTTTTCGAGATATATCGACTTGAATTAACATGGGAGCCTTATGGGACTAAAACTTTTTCACTTTTATTATGTATTTTTAAATATGTGAGGAACATGACATTCCCTTGACATAAACTAGATTTTTTGGTTGATTTTTTGGTGTGGTTGTCAATGCGATGAATTAATATTTAGTATTTTTTATGATTTTTTGGAAGTGCCCCATGCTTTTCTTATGGCACTACGTAAAGAATTTTTTTGACCAACTTGCAATCATCGCAGGACAAATTCCTTGAAACGCAAGATACTAGATTTTTTGGTTGATTTTTTGGCTATCTCGGAATTTTCATATGTCGAAACAATTCCGAGGAATAAACGATTTCGACGTTCCATTGTAGAGGTGGTCGAATTATTAATATTGGATTTCGGCGTTGAGACATGTGCCATATGAAAATTTGGAATCTTCTGGAAAAACCGTAAAAGGGTTCTTCGAACCCTTACGTTTGAGCTCACTTTCTCCGTATCCCTCTTGGTTAATTAATAATTAAATTCCGATAAATGTCCTGCAAGCGAAAAATCATTGTCGCCATTTTTTTGTGGAGCATACAATCTTGAATATCTTAGCAACCATTTCAGCTAGAGGAATGAAATTTTCAGGGTAATAGCATCATTAAAATAGTCAACTTTTGCAATGGTGATAATTCCGCTCGACCGATTCATGTGCGAGTTATATCGATACGTATCTCCTTGGATACGCTTTAATCGCTAATAACTTTTTTATTAATCAAGTTTTGAACATGAATGTCATACAAAATACGACTGAAAATGTCATTCATCCGACAAAAGTTAAATCAGGCGAATCGATTGATTAGACTCGAAGTTATGATCGATACAAGGTTGTATTCGATTGAGCCATTTTTTGGGCTTATTTACATAGTTACGGAAATAAAAATTTTAACAATATGTAAGGAAAAAAATGAATTATGCGCACACATAAATTATTTAGATGAATTATGTTTCCTAATGAAGATACATCGATTTGAATTTATATCTTTTTGTATTAGGCCCCCGTAAGAAATACACGCATCCCGTCTATCTACGTCACCAATATAAGAACATAGGCTAAATTTTGAAAGCGGGGATATTAGAGAAGGCAGGGATAAGGGAGTGACCATAGAAGGGATATCAATAGGATTGCGGATTTTACAGTACAGATGTCAGCAGTGTCTAATGTATGATTCGATTAGTATAGCAAATACGCAAATTGGCATAACTTGATAAGTATATACGTTGGACCAATGAAACTTGGTAAACAGGTACATCTTGGTATTCCTCACAATACTTTATGGTAGTATGTTTTGTATTCAGTCTCACGTTCGATATATATCGAATCTACTTTTTCTTAAAATATATCGAATTGCTATAACATGTAGGATTTAACATTCAAGGACATAGTTTACTAGGGATTAAATAGTAGATACCCATAGACTGGATTTAAAACCAATAGCATTGCGGATTTTACAGTACAGATGTCAGTATGATCGAAAAATCGATTCGATTATTATAGCAAATACGTAAATGGGCATAACTTCCATAGATTTACTGTTGGATCAATGAAATTTGGTGATTGGGTACATATTGGTATTCCTCACGATGCCCAATGAAAATTTGTTTTGTACGTAGTCTCACATTCGATATATATCGATTCTACTTATTCTTAAAATGTATCGAATTGCTATAACATGTAGGATTTTACATCCAAGGACATAGTTTACTAGGGATTAAATAGTAGATACCCATTGACTGGATTTTAAACCAATAGCCTTGCGGATTTTACAGTACAGATGTCAGTATGATCGAAAAATCGATTCGATTATTATAGCAAATACGTAAATGGGCATAACTTCAATAGCTTTACCGTTGGATCAATGAAATTTGGTGATTGGGTACATATTGGTATTCCTCACGATGCCCAATGAAAATTTGTTTTGTACGTAGTCTCACATTCGATATATATCGAATCTACTTTTTCTTAAAATGTATCGAATTGCTATAACATGTAGGATTTTACATCCAAGGACATAGTTTACTAGGGATTAAATAGTAGATACCCATTGACTGGATTTTAAACCAATAGCCTTGCGGATTTTACAGTACAGATGTCAGTATGATCGAAAAATCGATTCGATTATTATAGCAAATACGTAAATGGGCATAACTTCAATAGCTTTACCGTTGGATCAATGAAATTTGGTGATTGGGTACATATTGGTATTCCTCACGATGCCCAATGAAAATTTGTTTTGTACGTAGTCTCACATTCGATATATATCGAATCTACTTTTTCTTAAAATGTATCGAATTGCTATAACATGTAGGATTTTACATCCAAGGACATAGTTTACTAGGGATTAAATAGTAGATACCCATTGACTGGATTTTAAACCAATAGCTTTGCGGATTTTACAGTACAGATGTCAGTATGATCGAAAAATCGATTCGATTATTATAGCAAATACGTAAGTGGGTATAACTTCAATAGATTTACCGTTGGATCAATGAAATTTGGTGATTGGGTACATATTGGTATTCCTCACGATGCCCAATGAAAATTTATTTTGTAAGTAGTCTCACATTCGATATATATTGAATCTACTTTTTCTTAAAATATATCGAATTGCTATAACATGTAGGATTTTACATCCAAGGACATAGTTGACTAAGGATTAAATAGTAGATACCCATAGACTGGATTTTAAACCTATAGGATTGCGGACTTTACCATACAGATGTAAGTTGATCGAAAAATCGATTCGATTATTATAGCATATACACAAATTGGTATAACTTGAAAAGTATATCCGTTGGACCAATGAAATTTGGCGAATGTGCACATCTTGGTAATCCTCACACTGCCCAACAGAAATATGCTTTGTATGTTGTCTAACGTGCGATATATATCGAATATGCTTTTTCTTCAAATATATCGAACCACTATAACATATAGGATTTTACATCCAAGGGCATAGTTGGCCAGGTATTGTATAGTAGATACACAGACTGAAAATTAAACCAATAGCATTGCGGATTTTACAGTACAGATGGCATTGTAATCGCAAGATTGATTCGATTATTCTATCAAATACGCAAATTTGCAAAACTTGATTAGTTTATACGTTGGACCAATGAAATTTGGCATATGGGTACATCTTGGTATTCCTCACAATGCCCAAATGAAACATATTTTGTGTATAGTCTCACGTTCGGTATTAATCGAATCTACTTTTTCTTAAAATATATCGTATTGCTATAACATATAGGATTTTACATCCAAGGACATAGTTGACCAATATAATTATGTGGAAGATAGCCATAGACTGTAAGTTAAATGAATAGCATTGCGGATTCAACAATACAAATGCCAGTATAATCGAAGAATGGATTCGATTATTATAACAAATACATAACATTGGCACAAGTTGAATAGTGTATCCGTTGGACCAATTAAATTTGGTGCTTGGTACATCTTGGTATTCCTCACAATTCCCAAAGGTAATATGGTTTGCATGTAGTCTCACGATTGATGCATATCGAATATGCTTTTTCTTAAAATATATCGAATCGTTATAACATAGGATTTTGCATTCACGTACATAGTCGACCAGGAATTTTAGTGTTGATGATCAAAGACTGGAACAGGATTGCGAATTTTCAATACACGTGTCAGTATACTTGATAATTCGATACGATAATGATAGCAAATATGCCAAAGCTATTTTTTTGAAATTGGAATATCCTGAGAATAACTATTTTTTAGTACCAAAGAAATTTGGGGAATCGTTACAATTTAGTATTTTACACACTGCATTATGGACATATGTTTTGCGAGTGGTATATCTTTATATATTTATCTAAGGAATCTGCGTTTCATTTTCAAGTTTCGCTTATCACAACGCTTTTGGACTTTAAGAGTTGAAAAATAACCACAAAATCATCACTGTCTTGAAATTTTAAAAACCTTATTCCAATTATGTCTCAGTGCTAAACTTAGCCTATTCAAATAATGAACTATCCGTCAAATGAAATCATATTGAAAATAACAAATAATTTTAAAAGTAAACAATTAAGTTCCTTACCCTTTCAAAAACCGGCAGGGAAATTTTTGAATATTTTAAATACTTATGGACACAATACTCGACAACACGTGACACAACAATGTTCCCACCCTCCTAATTACCCGCTTGAATAATTCAAGCACCCAATCGACTCGTTCCCTATAATAGCTGCAAACTAATTCACTGATTGGGTGATTGACACAAATTAGTAGCCCAAACTGTGGTAGGTGTGGATATTTGGCTTATTGGACGTAAAAGTAAAAAAAAATTCATCGGGAGGAAAAATCTGAAATCTTTAAAAAGTCGATAACTTTTCGAGATATATCGACTTGAATTAACATGGGAGCCTTATGGGACTGAAACTTTTTCGCTTTTTTAATGTATTTTTAAATATGTGAGGAACATGAGATTCCCTTGAAGTAAACTAGATTTTTTGGTGTGGTTGTCAATGCGATGAATTAATATTTAGTATTTTTTATGATTTTTTGGAAGTGCCCCATGCTTTTCTTATGGCACTACGTAAAGAATTTTTTTGACCAACTTGCAATCATCGCAGGACAAATTCCTTGAAACGCAAGATACTAGATTTTTTGGTTGATTTTTTGGCTATCTCGGAATTTTCATATGTCGAAACAATTCCGAGGAATAAACGATTTCGACGTTCCATTGTAGAGGTGGTCGAATTATTAATATTGGATTTCGGCGTTGAGACATGTGCCATATGAAAATTTGGAATCTTCTGGAAAAACCGTAAAAGGGTTCTTCGAACCCTTACGTTTGAGCTCACTTTCTCCGTATCCCTCTTGGTTAATTAATAATTAAATTCCGATAAATGTCCTGCAAGCGAAAAATCATTGTCGCCATTTTTTTGTGGAGCATACAATCTTGAATATCTTAGCAACCATTTCAGCTAGAGGAATGAAATTTTCAGGGTTATAGCATCATTAAAATAGTCAACTTTTGCAATGGTGATAATTCCGCTCGACCGATTCATGTGCGAGTTATATCGATACGTATCTCCTTGGATACGCTTTAATCGCTAATAACTTTTTTATTAATCAAGTTTTGAACATGAATGTCATACAAAATACGACTGAAAATGTCATTCATCCGACAAAAGTTAAATCAGGCGAATCGATTGATTAGACTCGAAGTTATGATCGATACAAGGTTGTATTCGATTGAGCCATTTTTTGGGCTTATTTACATAGTTACGGAAATAAAAATTTTAACAATATGTAAGGAAAAAAATGAATTATGCGCACACATAAATTATTTAGATGAATTATGTTTCCTAATGAAGATACATCGATTTGAATTTATATCTTTTTGTATTAGGCCCCCGTAAGAAATACACGCATCCCGTCCAATTACGTCACCAATATAAGAACATAGGCTAAATTTTGAAAGCGGGGATATTAGAGAAGGCAGGGATAAGGGAGTGACCATAGAAGGGATATCAATAGGATTGCGGATTTTACAGTACAGATGTCAGCAGTGTCTAAAGTACGATTCGATTAGTATAGCAAATACGCAAATTGGCATAACTTGATAAGTATATACGTTGGACCAATGAAACTTGGTAAACAGGTACATCTTGGTATTCCTCACAATACTTTATGGTAGTATGTTTTGTATTCAGTCTCACGTTCGATATATATCGAATCTACTTTTTCTTAAAATATATCGAATTGCTATAACATGTAGGATTTAACATTCAAGGACATAGTTTACTAGGGATTAAATAGTAGATACCCATGGACTGGAATAAAAACCAATAGCATTGCGGATTTTACAGTACAGATGTCAGTATGATCGAAAAATCGATTCGATTATTATAGCAAATACGTAAATGGGCATAACTTCCATAGATTTACTGTTGGATCAATGAAATTTGGTGATTGGGTACATATTGGTATTCCTCACGATGCCCAATGAAAATTTGTTTTGTACGTAGTCTCACATTCGATATATATCGATTCTACTTATTCTTAAAATGTATCGAATTGCTATAACATGTAGGATTTTACATCCAAGGACATAGTTTACTAGGGATTAAATAGTAGATACCCATTGACTGGATTTTAAACCAATAGCCTTGCGGATTTTACAGTACAGATGTCAGTATGATCGAAAAATCGATACGATTATTATAGCAAATACGTAAATGGGCATATCTTCAATAGATTTACCGTTGGATCAATGAAATTTGGTGAATGGGTACATATTGGTATTCCTCACAATGCCCAATGAAAATTTGTTTTGTACGTAGTCTCACATTCGATATATATCGAATCTACTTTTTCTTAAAATATATCGAATTGCTATAACATGTAGGATTTTACATCCAAGGACATAGTTGACTAAGGATTAAATAGTAGATACCCATAGACTGGATTTTAAACCTATAGGATTGCGGACTTTACCATACAGATGTAAGTTGATCGAAAAATCGATTCGATTATTATAGCATATACACAAATTGGTATAACTTGAAAAGTATACCCGTTGGACCAATGAAATTTGGCGAATGTGCACATCTTGGTAATCCTCACACTGCCCAACAGAAATATGCTTTGTATGTTGTCTAACGTGCGATATATATCGAATATGCTTTTTCTTCAAATATATCGAACCGCTATAACATATAGGATTTTACATCCAAGGGCATAGTTGGCCAGGTATTGTATAGTAGATACACAGACTGAAAATTAAACCAATAGCATTGCGGATTTTACAGTACAGATGGCAGTGTAATCGCAGGATCGATTCGATTATTCTATCAAATACGCAAATTTGCAAAACTTGATTAGTTTATACGTTGGACCAATGAAATTTGGCAAATGGGTACATCTTGGTATTCCTCACAATGCCCAAATGAAACATATTTTGTGTATAGTCTCACGTTCGGTATTAATCGAATCTACTTTTTCTTAAAATATATCGTATTGCTATAACATATAGGATTTTACATCCAAGGACATAGTTGACCAATATAATTATGTGGAAGATAGCCATAGACTGTAAGTTAAATGAATAGCATTGCGGATTCAACAATACAAATGCCAGTATAATCGAAGAATGGATTCGATTGTTATAACAAATTCATAACATTGGCACAAGTTGAATAGTGTATCCGTTGGACCAATTAAATTTGGTACTTGGTACATCTTGGTATTCCTCACAATTCCCAAAGGTAATATGCTTTGTATGTTGTCTAACGTGCGATATATATCGAATATGCTTTTTCTTCAAATATATCGAACCGCTATAACATATAGGATTTTACATCCAAGGGCATAGTTGGCCAGGTATTGTATAGTAGATACACAGACTGAAAATTAAACCAATAGCATTGCGGATTTTACAGTACAGATGGCATTGTAATCGCAGGATCGATTCGATTATTCTATCAAATACGCAAATTTGCAAAACTTGATTAGTTTATACGTTGGACCAATGAAATTTGGCAAATGGGTACATCTTGGTATTCCTCACAATGCCCAAATGAAACATATTTTGTGTATAGTCTCACGTTCGGTATTAATCGAATCTACTTTTTCTTAAAATATATCGTATTGCTATAACATATAGGATTTTACATCCAAGGACATAGTTGACCAATATAATTATGTGGAAGATAGCCATAGACTGTAAGTTAAATGAATAGCATTGCGGATTCAACAATACAAATGCCAGTATAATCGAAGAATGGATTCGATTATTATAACAAATACATAACATTGGCACAAGTTGAATAGTGTATCCGTTGGACCAATTAAATTTGGTGCTTGGTACATCTTGGTATTCCTCACAATTCCCAAAGGTAATATGGTTTGCATGTAGTCTCACGATTGATGCATATCGAATATGCTTTTTCTTAAAATATATCGAATCGTTATAACATAGGATTTTGCATTCACGTACATAGTCGACCAGGAATTTTAGTGTTGATGATCAAAGACTGGAACAGGATTGCGAATTTTCAATACACGTGTCAGTATACTTGATAATTCGATACGATAATGATAGCAAATATGCCAAAGCTATTTTTTTGAAATTGGAATATCCTGAGAATAACTATTTTTTAGTACCAAAGAAATTTGGGGAATCGTTACAATTTAGTATTTTACACACTGCATTATGGACATATGTTTTGCGAGTGGTATATCTTTATATATTTATCTAAGGAATCTGCGTTTCATTTTCAAGTTTCGCTTATCACAACGCTTTTGGACTTTAAGAGTTGAAAAATAACCACAAAATCATCACTGTCTTGAAATTTTAAAAACCTTATTCCAATTATGTCTCAGTGCTAAACTTAGCCTATTCAAATAATGAACTATCCGTCAAATGAAATCATATTGAAAATAACAAATAATTTTAAAAGTAAACAATTAAGTTCCTTACCCTTTCAAAAACCGGCAGGGAAATTTTTGAATATTTTAAATACTTATGGACACAATACTCGACAACACGTGACACAACAATGTTCCCACCCTCCTAATTACCCGCTTGAATAATTCAAGCACCCAATCGACTCGTTCCCTATAATAGCTGCAAACTAATTCACTGATTGGGTGATTGACACAAATTAGTAGCCCAAACTGTGGTAGGTGTGGATATTTGGCTTATTGGACGTAAAAGTAAAAAAAAATTCATCGGGAGGAAAAATCTGAAATCTTTAAAAAGTCGATAACTTTTCGAGATATATCGACTTGAATTAACATGGGAGCCTTATGGGACTGAAACTTTTTCGCTTTTTTAATGTATTTTTAAATATGTGAGGAACATGAGATTCCCTTGAAGTAAACTAGATTTTTTGGTGTGGTTGTCAATGCGATGAATTAATATTTAGTATTTTTTATGATTTTTTGGAAGTGCCCCATGCTTTTCTTATGGCACTACGTAAAGAATTTTTTTGACCAACTTGCAATCATCGCAGGACAAATTCCTTGAAACGCAAGATACTAGATTTTTTGGTTGATTTTTTGGCTATCTCGGAATTTTCATATGTCGAAACAATTCCGAGGAATAAACGATTTCGACGTTCCATTGTAGAGGTGGTCGAATTATTAATATTGGATTTCGGCGTTGAGACATGTGCCATATGAAAATTTGGAATCTTCTGGAAAAACCGTAAAAGGGTTCTTCGAACCCTTACGTTTGAGCTCACTTTCTCCGTATCCCTCTTGGTTAATTAATAATTAAATTCCGATAAATGTCCTGCAAGCGAAAAATCATTGTCGCCATTTTTTTGTGGAGCATACAATCTTGAATATCTTAGCAACCATTTCAGCTAGAGGAATGAAATTTTCAGGGTAATAGCATCATTAAAATAGTCAACTTTTGCAATGGTGATAATTCCGCTCGACCGATTCATGTGCGAGTTATATCGATACGTATCTCCTTGGATACGCTTTAATCGCTAATAACTTTTTTATTAATCAAGTTTTGAACATGAATGTCATACAAAATACGACTGAAAATGTCATTCATCCGACAAAAGTTAAATCAGGCGAATCGATTGATTAGACTCGAAGTTATGATCGATACAAGGTTGTATTCGATTGAGCCATTTTTTGGGCTTATTTACATAGTTACGGAAATAAAAATTTTAACAATATGTAAGGAAAAAAATGAATTATGCGCACACATAAATTATTTAGATGAATTATGTTTCCTAATGAAGATACATCGATTTGAATTTATATCTTTTTGTATTAGGCCCCCGTAAGAAATACACGCATCCCGTCCAATTACGTCACCAATATAAGAACATAGGCTAAATTTTGAAAGCGGGGATATTAGAGAAGGCAGGGATAAGGGAGTGACCATAGAAGGGATATCAATAGGATTGCGGATTTTACAGTACAGATGTCAGCAGTGTCTAAAGTACGATTCGATTAGTATAGCAAATACGCAAATTGGCATAACTTGATAAGTATATACGTTGGACCAATGAAACTTGGTAAACAGGTACATCTTGGTATTCCTCACAATACTTTATGGTAGTATGTTTTGTATTCAGTCTCACGTTCGATATATATCGAATCTACTTTTTCTTAAAATATATCGAATTGCTATAACATGTAGGATTTAACATTCAAGGACATAGTTTACTAGGGATTAAATAGTAGATACCCATGGACTGGATTTAAAACCAATAGCATTGCGGATTTTACAGTACAGATGTCAGTATGATCGAAAAATCGATTCGATTATTATAGCAAATACGTAAATGGGCATAACTTCCATAGATTTACTGTTGGATCAATGAAATTTGGTGATTGGGTACATATTGGTATTCCTCACGATGCCCAATGAAAATTTGTTTTGTACGTAGTCTCACATTCGATATATATCGATTCTACTTATTCTTAAAATGTATCGAATTGCTATAACATGTAGGATTTTACATCCAAGGACATAGTTTACTAGGGATTAAATAGTAGATACCCATTGACTGGATTTTAAACCAATAGCCTTGCGGATTTTACAGTACAGATGTCAGTATGATCGAAAAATCGATACGATTATTATAGCAAATACGTAAATGGGCATATCTTCAATAGATTTACCGTTGGATCAATGAAATTTGGTGAATGGGTACATATTGGTATTCCTCACAATGCCCAATGAAAATTTGTTTTGTACGTAGTCTCACATTCGATATATATCGAATCTACTTTTTCTTAAAATATATCGAATTGCTATAACATGTAGGATTTTACATCCAAGGACATAGTTGACTAAGGATTAAATAGTAGATACCCATAGACTGGATTTTAAACCTATAGGATTGCGGACTTTACCATACAGATGTAAGTTGATCGAAAAATCGATTCGATTATTATAGCATATACACAAATTGGTATAACTTGAAAAGTATACCCGTTGGACCAATGAAATTTGGCGAATGTGCACATCTTGGTAATCCTCACACTGCCCAAAGGTAATATGCTTTGTATGTTGTCTAACGTGCGATATATATCGAATATGCTTTTTCTTCAAATATATCGAACCGCTATAACATATAGGATTTTACATCCAAGGGCATAGTTGGCCAGGTATTGTATAGTAGATACACAGACTGAAAATTAAACCAATAGCATTGCGGATTTTACAGTACAGATGGCAGTGTAATCGCAGGATCGATTCGATTATTCTATCAAATACGCAAATTTGCAAAACTTGATTAGTTTATACGTTGGACCAATGAAATTTGGCAAATGGGTACATCTTGGTATTCCTCACAATGCCCAAATGAAACATATTTTGTGTATAGTCTCACGTTCGGTATTAATCGAATCTACTTTTTCTTAAAATATATCGTATTGCTATAACATATAGGATTTTACATCCAAGGACATAGTTGACCAATATAATTATGTGGAAGATAGCCATAGACTGTAAGTTAAATGAATAGCATTGCGGATTCAACAATACAAATGCCAGTATAATCGAAGAATGGATTCGATTGTTATAACAAATTCATAACATTGGCACAAGTTGAATAGTGTATCCGTTGGACCAATTAAATTTGGTACTTGGTACATCTTGGTATTCCTCACAATTCCCAAAGGTAATATGCTTTGTATGTTGTCTAACGTGCGATATATATCGAATATGCTTTTTCTTCAAATATATCGAACCGCTATAACATATAGGATTTTACATCCAAGGGCATAGTTGGCCAGGTATTGTATAGTAGATACACAGACTGAAAATTAAACCAATAGCATTGCGGATTTTACAGTACAGATGGCAGTGTAATCGCAGGATCGATTCGATTATTCTATCAAATACGCAAATTTGCAAAACTTGATTAGTTTATACGTTGGACCAATGAAATTTGGCAAATGGGTACATCTTGGTATTCCTCACAATGCCCAAATGAAACATATTTTGTGTATAGTCTCACGTTCGGTATTAATCGAATCTACTTTTTCTTAAAATATATCGTATTGCTATAACATATAGGATTTTACATCCAAGGACATAGTTGACCAATATAATTATGTGGAAGATAGCCATAGACTGTAAGTTAAATGAATAGCATTGCGGATTCAACAATACAAATGCCAGTATAATCGAAGAATGGATTCGATTGTTATAACAAATTCATAACATTGGCACAAGTTGAATAGTGTATCCGTTGGACCAATTAAATTTGGTACTTGGTACATCTTGGTATTCCTCACAATTCCCAAAGGTAATATGTTTTGCATGTAGTCTCACGATTGATGCATATCGAATATGCTTTTTCTTAAAATATATCGAATCGTTATAACATAGGATTTTGCATGCAGGTACATAGTCGACCAGGAATTTTAGTGTTGATGATCAAAGATTGGAAGGTAAATCAATCGGATTGCGTATTTTCAATGCACGTGTCAGTATACTTGATAATTCGATACGATTATGATAGCAAATATGCCAAATCTTTTTTGCAAATTGGAATATCTTGAGAATAACTATTTTTTAAGACCAAAGAAATTAGAGGAATCGTTACAATTCAGTATTTTAGAAACTGCATTATGGACATTCGTTTTGCAAGTGGAATATCTTTATATATTTATCTAAAGAATCTGCGTTGTATTTTCAAGAGTGGCTTATCACAATGCTTGTGGACTTTAACAGTTGAAAAATAACCACATAATCAACACTCTCTTGAAATTTTTACATTTTAGCAGCTCCGTGTATCGCGGTCACCTATCACAAGTCAATCCAACTACATATACAGTACACTCCCGAGTATCCAGGTTAATGACGGGGAGAGACGGCACGGATAATCGCAAAACACAGATAACCCAAACTTTGACTTAAATGTCTTGTAATGTTCATAATTTACCTAAAAAAACAATATATAGTAGATTCCGGTTAATTTGGACATACCGCGACTTGTGCACTTTGCCCCAATTAGGCGAACTCTCTTGTATATGGGCATAAAAAACTTTGAAATGGTAGAAAGAAGACTAAAGAATGTTTATAATGCAACATTAGTTCATTAAACTATTTATTTGATTAATAAATCAGCGAGTTTACTTAATTTATTACCATTTCCAAGAATTATAACATTTTTGTTAAAAATATTTTTCACAGCCTCGGGCGATGCTGAACGAATGTCTTTTACTAAGTCCTATTAAAGAAAAGTCCTATCCTCTTACGGATAGTATAACAACAAGAGCTTTCAAAATAGGGCAAGAATAGGGACATTTGTGAAAAATAAGACTTGATCAAAGGAGGAAAATATAAAAAAATAGTATTCTGAAAACAAAAAATTTTAATTTCGTCGCGAGTATAGTGTCTATGTCGCTGACTCACGGCCCAATAAAGCGGCATGCTGTCCCAATTATGCGGAGAATACTCTGGGATATTCCTCTATTGGGTTCTGTTCTTCAAGATGTGCCCCCAATCAAGCGGCTGCCCCAAGTAACTGGTGGACCCATTCAACGGAATCTACTGTATTATAATTTGCGCACTTATTCTGTTATTTTGAGTGCCTGCCGGACTCAATGAGAGCATTCTTCTTCCAGTTCGCGATCTTTTTAGCGCCGATAACATGGTTGTACTCGTATTATTAATGCTCCATGTAAGTAATGGTTTCGTAAACCACACATCCGTGGCTTTGTGATCACGGATACGGAAAAGTGGTTTGCACAAATGCTTCAAAACCATTGCTCGATGTCGGAAACTACATCTGTCAGGCACCATACCATGTAGTCGCCTCTTGCACAAGTTGCTCGGGTTGCAAATGCTGCAGGACCTGTATCCGTGATCACGGAGTGCGGTCGCACACGGCGAGGCTTGGAAAACAGGAACATGGTGCTCCTGTGAATGTAGCTAGCGTGCAATTGCTTCTGTTTTACAAAGGGGATTCTAACGGGAAATAATAAGCACGGTGTCATAGTAATAACGCATAATTCCGGTGATTTTGCATCCGATTTTATTTTTTCATAAAGATCGCGGAAAATATTGAGCGAGAGTGAAAATCATGCACGGGTAATCCGCAACACGGACATACCACATCTGGATAATTGGGAGTCTGCTGCTCTGAGTAAGGTGGTTATGGCTCTAGCATTTTGAAAATCATGCTAGTCTCTTCTTTACGTTGTCTTTCCCTCTTTACAATACATAATTGGTGATATATTGTGCGAGTGGAAAGGAAATCTGTGACATTTTAAATTGCACGTGCAAAATCATCTCGCTTTGCATGCATAATCCGTAGTTAGTTGAATCCATTGTGAAATGCTGGTTGGTTGTGATGAAAAAAATTGAGTTTAAAAGGCTTGTCTTGGGACGGTTTTAGATGTCTGTAGTTGTAGACGTAATTTTCCTGGGCTTGCGATACAGTGCGACACAGTACAGTGATGAATATTTCTTGATATTCCTCCATGAAGTATTTATCACAAATATTGCCCAAGTTGGGAAACACACTGTATAAAATACACAGTGAAAAAGAGACACAGGATTTTTAAATTTTCAGTGACGCTACCATCTTCCTCAAGAGTTGGTTCTTCCTAACGAAGAAATGAGTCTAAAGCTCATCTAGACACGATTCGAGATCTATGAAGTTGTGGATGTAATTTTCCTGGGTCTAGTGTGACACAGTCAAGTGATGAATATTTCTTGATATTCCTTGATGAAGTATTTAACACGAATATTGCCCAAATTAGGAAAGAGTCTCTATAAAAATAAACTACCACCTTCCTCAGAGTTAGTTTTCCCTAATACAACACTCATCCGATTATCCGGATTAACGATGGGGAGATACGGCATGAATAATTGGAAAACACAAATAATCCAAACTTTCTCTTTAACGTCTTGTTATGTTCACAATTAAAGTAAAACAAACAATACATTATTATTTATGCAGTTATTCTGTTATTTTAGAGTGCTTCCTGGACTAATTGAGAGCTTTCTTTGCCAGTTCACCATCTTTTTAGTGGCGATAACGTGGTTGTACTTGTATTATTAATGCTCCATGTAAGGCCTGGTTTTGAAAACCACACATCCGTGGCTGTGTGATCATTGATACAGAAAATTGGTTTGCACGAATGCTTCGAAACCACTGCTCGACATCGGAAACTACACCGTCAGGCACCACGCCACGTAGTCGCATCTGGCACAAGTTGCCTGGGTTGCAACTGCTGCGGGACGTGTATCCGTGATCACGGAGCGCTGTAGTGCACTGCGAGGCTTGGAAAACAGGAACACGGTGCTCCCGTGAATGCAGCTAGCGTGCGATCGCTAACGTTTAACGAAGGGGATTTTAGCAGAAATAATAAGCCCCTTATCCTAGCATTTATGATTGATCCCCAGCCTTGTATGCATTGTACTACTGTTTCCTCGAATGTATTAACTTCTAAAAGGTGTATGAGATTTAAACCTGAAGATCGTTTAATTGTATTTGTTAAAAGTAATTTAACTCCAGATTCTGCTTCCGTTGGAGTTTTTGGTGATGTTCAATTTTATGTTAAAGGTTAATAAATAGTTCATGTAATTTCGTTGTTTCATTTCCATGCGCATAGCGTGTTGTCATTTGTCGTTGCGCCCAGTGCCATCTTGGAATCTCTGGACTTAGAAAAATTTTGCCTCCTATGTACACTAGAATAACTTATGTACGTACGGGAAATTCGGACTTAGAAATTTTTCAAGGTTTCGTGAAAAGTTAAAGTCCAGAACTCCATGTTAATTCCCTATGGTGACGTCAGTTTCTGGTCCCCATCCCACTGGCCGCCTCGGCGCTGCTCGCTACATCCGTTGTAGATAAGAGTGGCCTCTCTCTCTCTGAGAGAGCTGAGTGTCCTTTGTGACGTCAGTGTTGGTACAACATGCCTAAGTATCGTTCTGTAAGAAGATGGGCTCCTCGGAGACCAGTGGAGAGAATCATCAAGGATTGTACTGTGTTGAATGCTAATCATGCTGGAGCGGTTAATGTTTGGGTTGCTGATACCATTGGAACTCTATTTGGTTTTAAGTTTACTTTTGCTGTTGGTAATGATCACAATGTACAAGGTTCATATTGGCTCACTATTTGCTTCGCAAGGATACCTAATAATGTTACCATGAATATTGGTGGCTTAGAGAGTTTTCCTGCATCTGATGTTTTGTGTTATAAAACTATTCAAATCCGATGATTATGCCGATGATTATGCGTCCGATTTTATTTTTTTATAAAGATCGCGGAAAAAACCGAGCCAGAGTGAAAACCATGCATGGATAATATGCAACCCAGATATACCACAGCCGGATAATCAGAAGTCTGCTTTATATTGTGGGTTTTGCCAGTCATTTCAGGGGTAGACACTTCCAAAATTCACCAACCCTTGATATCCAGGAAAACTGGTAGACACTTCCACTGGGTGCCTGGAATGAAGTTCAATTTTTTGTACGTACGGCCACGTTTTAATTCACTTACCCAATTGTAAATTGCTGCAAACACAAGAGCGGATGTAACATGAACTTCATGCAGCTCGGATTTAACCCTTTCGAGACCGCGGAGTTTTCGTCTTAGCTTGACTGCTGTACCGAGCCCCAAGAGACTCTTCTTTCTCGTGGTACGGAGCATTTTTGGAGGGCATTCGTTAAGAAGGGTCTCGCTGAACCTTTTTTGACCCCTCCACGGTGGGACTCCGCATAATCTCGGACTCCGAGAGTAGTTATGCTCCCTCCTTTCCGGGTTTACGACCATACCTGCGGCATTGGTTCGCGGTCAACTTATGTATTGCTTATATGTATTTAGCAAATGGATAATTGTTGCTTGCACGTAAATTACAGACAAAGAATATAATTCCTAATTTTTATCTGAGCATTGTCAAATTTTAAACGAAGTTCTAAGGCCATTATCAAAGCATTTAACGCAGCAACAATTTCCATGTTGATGTTTATACATAACTCGAGATATAAGTTAATATTTGTCGTAGAATTTCGTTTAAAAATTCTAAACGCTGCTCAAAAGACAAACAATTCAATTCTTAGTTTATATTTCTTGAGAAATGAACAAATATTTATTTCGAAAATTGACTCTATAACAATTGTATGACCGCTGTCCCTTGCCGCTGAGAGGGGTTATAAAAGACGAAGGGTCCGGGTACCTGCTCCCGGATTCGGAGGGTTAATCCTAAACCCCGAAGCGTTGGGTCCCGAGACAAAGGCGACCTAAACCCACGACCGTCCTGAAAGGGGGAGAGCTAGAAAACGTATATATACGGGTTTCGTATTCTTGACCGGGAAAATCTCACACGTACATATACGCCCATGGTCTCCCGGGTCAGGAAACGTCCACACGTGTATATACGTGTACGGTAGGGAAAAGGTTAATTCTTTCGGCATCAAACCCTTTTAACAATGAGTATTTGATCTCCTCAGGAAACTCACTTTTATCGATTTGTACGAGGGCCATTTTTTTTTCAACCTCCGGTAGGTCATGATCGGAAGAGGAAGTGATTGATTAAAAATTATTTCATTGCTAAATTTTGAGCACGCTTGTGTTGTCCTTTTGACATAATCACCTCGGCGATTGAGGAATAGGGTGGTTTCCTATTATTTTTTTATTGCCTTAATCGAAAGATTATTACTCCTGGAGTACGTATTTCGCGCTTTTATATTTTTAAATGACTATACCTATTTTTAAATGAATAAATGAAAAGTGAAAATTTTCAAGCGCGCGAAAACGCGACGCTTAAGTATGAATGCCGGGAAATATCTCCGTACGTCGTATTTCTGGTTCCCCCTCCCACCCGGTGAGGTGACCTTGAGGCGAGGCTTAGTGCTGATACGTCGCAGGATGCTAGCGGATAGCTGAGTACCTTGCTGAAAGGTAGCGCTTGGCTTAAAAAAGGTTTATTAATACCTTATCAAACGAAGAAAACTTTCCGACCTTAGCCAGTTTTAATAGGTGACTATTAAGACATGTTTCCCTGAGCTCTGCGCCTCATGCATGCATTGGTAACCTCAGACAATGTATAACTCCTATCCTCTCGTATAGAAACTAGGTCCCTGTGACGTCACGTGGAGTGGCATCGCATGGGCGCCAATCTGGCCCTTTTCAAATGAGGTTAAAAATGGACCATTGCCATTCGTGTAAACTGGGATTTCTAAAATGAAATAATTTTGTATGTTATGAATGCACTAATGGTGGGTAACGAACCGCAATCAATGCCTTTCGTTTTCTTTGATGAAGGAAACCACCCTATTGGTCGTGCCTGTGGACAAGCTTCACTATATCTCCTTCATGGAATTTTTCCGCCAATGACTTCCGATTAATTATGCCTTTGTCTTGAAGATGGAAGTCCCGCAGTACTAGGTCTGCATTGCACGGTGGGGTGATCGAAAATGTCCCATTGAAATTGCTCAAGAAGTTGGACTGCATCAGCGCTGAGATGACAGGCGTTGCCATGGAGCAGAACACTTCCAGAAGTCAGCATGTCTCTTCTTTTGTTTTGAACGGGAATGGACGTAATTTTTCACACTGATACACACTCTAGCCACAATGCATTACATAAAATTTCTCATTTTATCAGCATAGAGGTGAAGACATGTCAATGCTGAAGCTATTCGTAAAGTTTTCTGGCTGTTGCTCCACAGTGGAGAATTTGAAACTTTGCAGGAGAATAAATAGAGGCAGTGTAGTTAATGAGATTGCAACTAACCTTTTGAACTAACAACTTATGTTAAGAAATTACTTGAGCGTGTGGTGCGGAGGAAGCGCAATTGCCCCTACCTGCGCAGTACCCGCCTGTCGCTTGTATGGTGTTTTTGCAGAGCTTTTGGAGGGTGAAGGAAAAACCTCCAACATAAAAACAAATGAAAGTTGTTCTTTACAATCAGCAACAACAATAATAATAGTAATAGATTTATTGGTCGTTAAGTAAATAATTTACACTTGACCTCGTCATTTCACTGTTACATACATATAATTACAATTTGCAACTTAAATAAAGAGCAGGATTATTCAGAAAACCATATCTGCTGCCTGAGTATAAAACTCACTAACGGAGTACAGTGCTTTAGATGCTAGCCAGGAGTGTACAACAGATTTGAATTTTGTACTGTTGCTTCGTCTTGCAGACGCAGGTAATTGCAGACAATGAAACTATGGCATCGATACAGTTAAAACTGGAACAGCTGACTAGTCAAGAGTGTTGATTTCTGGGAAAAATAAATTTATTATATTAAGAGTGCAATCTCTCAGAAATTCTAAGGACTTGCTGAATGAGCTTCGTAATACAGTAAAACCTCTATGTAGTGAACCTCTTTAAATCATAAACCTCCATACTTCATACCACCCCTACGGTCTCATCAGAATTACATGTAAATTTATAGGCAAACCTCTTTGTACTGAACCTCTTCATCTCGTAAAACCTCCACTTATCATACCAAGGAGACATCCCCGAGACGGCCTAACTACCTCTGCAAATTGTACCGAGACAACAAGAGACTATTAATGCAGCCGTGATTACGTACATGGAATGACATTTTTTGCAATAAATGTTTCACCTGTATTTTTTTTTACACCTTTAATATACTTTAATTTTCACGTTAACCATTAGTTATGGCCAATTTGTTCCATAGAGATCACACCAAACAGTAAATAAGAAAAAAGGTATTCAAGTATCCAAATCTTTTTAAGTGACTGTTGATTTAAGAGAGATCACATCGTTTCCTCTCAAATCATGGTAAAAATCATGCAATAGCGCTCGCTTTCCGCAATTATTAAATAATAATTATATGTTCACTGATGCGTGCATGTTTGTTTAAACACGTAAATATAATGGTTTATTAAGACAGTAGTGCCTTTCATTTCCAAAGGATATGAAAAAATGGTGCCCATCACTAAAACCTCTCTATAGTGAACCTCCATACATCGAATTGCCCAAATTTTGGTCCCCTCCATTACAATGTGAAAAGGTTTTACTGTATATAGCATGCAATGAATACGAATCCGTACAAATTATTACTAGCTTACTGTTGTGTTTTTTATGATTCGTTGTAGATTACATGGGCGTGCCGCTGAGTGCCATGGGGCAGTCTTCGGATCGTCGCGGCGATCCGCTGGTGCCGAAACCGACGGTCGTACCAGGAATGCCGGGTCAGCCCATGCCGAATCAACCCTATCCGCAAGGGGGAGGCAGTGGTCAGCCGATTGGGTTTGCGGTTGCGCCTGGTGCGGCATACCCCAGCAACATCGGAGCTCCCTACCCGTACCCAGGAACCGGGACGCCGTATCCGGTACAACCGCCAGCAGCGCAACAGTCTGCCGCGATGCAAGGCCCAGTCATGCCTAGCGCTCCACCGCAAGAACCACCTCCACCTTACAGCTCCCTCTTTCCAGACAATTAGTTGGCGTGCCACTCTTGTTTGCAACTCTAAAAAAAAAACTCTTTATCCTTGCGTACTCTGTGCTGTCTTTTTTTTTTTGACGCAAGCTAAACACTTCCCAGTGAAACGAAAATGTACAGATGAAGATTGTGCGAGTGCAATTATTTTTTTTTGGGGGGGGAGAGAGATATTTTTTTTAAAAAGCAGCAGTCGTTCTCGTCCAGTTTGTAGACTGAGCAAGCGTGAGTTTGTGAGGACGACGGGAAGAATGCCGTGTGAATTGGTGTTTTATTTGGATGCGTTTCTCGTTGAGATTCGTTCCTTGAAAGGTTCTCCGCAGACAGCTGTTTAAGAGTGAGTATGCTAATGTTTATGTGTTTGATGGAATGTCTGTTTTTATCTTTTTTCCATTGTTTTTGCTTTCGTGAAATGGCCTCTCTCTTTTTTAGCCATTTCACCCAGTCTGACGTGTCCTTTCACTCTTCTCGTTGAGCGAACCAACGTGTTCGTCTATTTGCCTTGAAATCGCCTCTGCGTCTTTCAGATTGCTATTGTACATGTGTATATATAGTACACCAACCCAATGAGTAATGAACCGTTATTGTTGGTGTACCATGTGATTGCTTTTTGCTGGAGCATCGTTGTTCTTTTGATACATTTGCTTTTGACTGAAAGGTGACTGAGCTGCCACCTTGTGGAGGTAGTTGGAATTATTTATAAGTGAAGCAGTGCTGTTTTGTATTGTGTTAGTGATACGTGAATCCAATGTGAAGGTGGCCACATTAGGCCTCAATAATGGAAGTGGAAATGAAAATGGAAATGGCCTCAATAATGGAAGTCTTTGAGGTAGTTGGAATTACAGTTGAGGACCTCAAATCCGGAAAGCCTGGGACCAATAGGGTTTCTGCATTTCTGTTCTTGAGTGCCTTCCCAAAGGTATTTCCCATTTTTAATGACTCCTCTTTGATTTAAGGCAGGACAGGCGAATTCTCCATTTCTCTAAGTCATGTAATAAAGGAGAGTGAAGCTGATGGCTTGTTTCATCACTCGTATTTTTCAATAGCGAAGGGTTTACATGTGGTCACCTATGCCACCTCTAAGTAGATGCTATACCATTTTTCCGAACTGATGGCGGCTGGGTGGAAAGTAGCAAGAAGCCAATCAGAAGCGCTGCCCCTTCCGCCTCTCCGCTCCCCTCCATCCGGCCGACCGGCGTTGCCAGCCTTGATAATAACGGTACTTTTGGGGGCGGGGGAAGATTCTCGGATGAACGCTGAGCTATTCGATTTGGCAACACTGCCAGCTGGAGTGCGATCTGCACTGCACGGAGTTCGGAGAGAGACTGCGGGCTCTTACACACTTTCTCCTGTCGCTCTTCTCTGATTGGCTAGAAGAGTGGGTGGGTCTCGAGCAAGCTCAAGGTCAGCCGCCGTCAGTTCAGAAAAATGGTATAATGTAGCCGTAATGTAAGTAAGCCGTGAGCCATTCCGGATTTCTGGTTTTCCACGTTTCAGGATTCCGTATTTGAGGTCCTCTACTGTATTTATGAGTGAAGCAATGCTCTTTTGTACCGTGTTAGTGATACGTGAATCCAATACGTGAAGGTGGCTGCAGCAATGTCTGTGGCGAGGTGAGATTTCGGCCATGTCCATCGTGTGTTGGCGAACGAAGTTTTTTATGTGTAAATTTAACAATGGCCTCAGTAATGGAAGTCTTTGAGCTTTTACAATACATCTATGTGAGAGAGCACCCTTTGACTTTAACACTAGAACCGCTGAACTTTCCGAACCCCACCAAAACCGCGGCATGGGACTTTTTTGTCCCATTGACAAAATACGTTGATCCTGTCATGTTTAAGTATAATTGACGGTTTTTTTGTGGTTTGTGTGAACAAAACACGTGTTTCGGCAATGTTTAAAACGTTTTATTAAGTATAACTAGGAATAGAGTAAAGTTATTTTGACGTGTTGGTTGGAAGCTCAGACCTGCAGACGCGCCGGGCAGAGGTGACGCGGATGGTGCTGCATGAGTAGGCGGCCGGCGCAGTGCACAGATTATTCCCTTCTGCGCTTCTAACTGGCAGAATAACGGTATCTGTGCATCGATCCCCTTCGTAATAAACTGTTATTCTGATAAATACAAAATAAGTGTACAAAAAAATACTGAAATTGTATGTTTTCCCCATATGGGACAAAAAAGTCCCATCCCGCGGTTCTAGGTACATCGTCGTTTTTCTCGCGAACCAAACATAGTACAATATTTTCGATATAACCATTCGAAAGACCATAAAAGATGAGTGAAAGTCAGTAAATTTCAAAGGGATCAAACCATTAGTACATGAATGGCAACAACATTTGCAAAGGGGGATGGGACAAAAATGTCTCGTCCGCGGTTCTAGTGTTAAACCCATACTGATTCCATCGGTTGTGATGCCATATGCTCCAAGAAAAATATCTGAGGATCTATGTTTTTTATTAAAATTATTTTAGTCAATATGAGGTAGATTTTGAATATCTGAGGTTTACGTTGTTTATTAACTTTGTTTTAATAAATTTTAAGCGGATTTGGAAGCTCAAGAAAAATATCTAGGGATCTATGTCGTTTTTAAAAAATGTTTTAACAACTTTGAGGTAGATTACAGTGAGTCCTCGTTTAACGTCACTTACCGTTCCTGAAAAAATGTGACGATTAACAAAATGACGTTAATCGAAGCATAATATCCCATAAGAAACAATGTAAAAAGTGAATATCGGCTCCTAGACCTCGCAATTCCTGCGAGAAAAAAACGTTAGCATATCATATGTGGGGCATTTTTTATGGTGGGAATGCCAAACTATTGCATAAATACGAGTTCCTGTCTTCATCGACGACAATAGCAGCAGTGACGTAAATCCTTCTCCATTTTTGTATCATCCAGCATTTGCTTTTCGGCTTCGCTACGGTGGTCGCCTGGGCGAGCGTCGCCTGGGCATCATCATCGCTGAAACATGGTCGCAGTTACAGGAACCAAAATTATTGTGAACTCTGCAAAAAAGTGACGACAAAATCTCCGAGTTCTACGCGGAAAAATGCCTTGAAATCACTTTTTAGGTTCCTGAAAACCATTATGTCAAGTAAAACCTTGCGCACCTACCTAAGAATTCATTTTGCAGAAATTTCTGCTAAAACCATAATCGCAATTAGCAATAAACACACCATTTTACACTTTGTTTAGACTGAATGTATTGCCGCCCACAAAGCGAACAACCTGCAACGCCCGCCGCTTCGCCTTTTTCTTTTCGTGCGAAATTTAAAAGACTTGACGTTATCGCGAAGCGTAGGTGCGATAAATGAATGATGGTCTCAAAATTTTGGTGACGTTATCGCGAAATGACATTTAAACGGGGTGACATAGAATGAGGACTCACTGTAGATTATAAAGTTCCACCATGGGAAATTCTTGTGCGGCAGTGGTTACGCATGGCAATTTGATCATTTATGGGATCAATATGAAAACGATTGCACACTGTCAACATTAAAACGCTCAGTAGAAGTCGACGACCACAGTGTGAACCTTGAAAATGTGTGTATCTTTAACGTCACTACGGGACTATACCACGGAAGAAATGGTCACTACCTTAATTCGAATCTGTTCTGTTTTTTAACCAATATGTGGTGCGAAAATTCAAAAGACCATTGGAAGCACGGTCATGTATAAATTTGTGGTTTGAAGTACGACTGGAATCAGAATTGATTTTTCGCTTACTTAATTACTCTTTTTTTCGATTCTGATTCTCGCTACTATTTAGACGCACCAAATTTTTCTTTTTATTTCTGCCAAAATAATATATGAAATCATATTTCTTGTGAGCCATCTCGTTAGCCCTTAACCGGTGACGTACGGTCCGAGAGACTACTGCGTTTCTAAAATTATGAATATTTTCAAAATTAAGATTTCAAAATTCTCGTTAGCTTCATATCTTTGCATGACAAGGACATCCCACTCTTAAAATGTAACGTTCCTTTTATTAAATTTTGTAAATTTGAATTTCAATTCGATTAGCGGCCTGTGAGACCGCACGTCACTTACTAAGAATGCATCGAGAAAAGGAATAAGCGGGATAAATTTCATGGCTACCTACTACTTAGCCTTCCAACTTTAATATTTAAGGCCTTTTTTGAATCTGGCAAAATATTGATACATAAATATAATGATTATAACTCAATTAGTGTTTTTGGCATCAGTTTTTTGAGCCTGCTTCAAATCACCATTTTTTATGACAAATCGGTTCGTGTTGGGAGTGTAAAAATTTTAATATAAGTTTTAAAATAGGTAAGCATTCAAACAAAAATTAAACAAAACGATAACAATGGCGTTGCAACATTTTATGAATTTTCGATTTATTGCGGTCTACCAGACCGCACGTCACTGGTTATGGGTTAATGATTCTTTTTTCGATTCCGATTCTTGGCATACAATCGAAGAGTCAAATTGATCCGTCGCTACTACTTAGACGTACCAAATTTTTCTTTTTATTTCCGCCAAAATTACCGTATAAGCGCGTGTAAGAGGCGCACCTTTTTTCCCAGATATTGCAGCCGAAAATGGGGGTGCGCCTCTTACACAAACTTCTTATCTTCCACCCCTCCCCTTCACCGGTTGCAAGTTCAAGGGGAACTGAGTGGCCTTGGTTTTCAGCGTGAGTCAGTCATCTGAAACCCTGGGTCAAAATCAAGCGGCAGGCAGGGGAGTTTCTCCCTTAGTGACATATTTTTAAAATGCTCCTGTTTGAATTTCTTGCAAGCATCGCGCCGTCACGTCGGTACCCCAGAGGTGAACATTGAAAAGATCGCGCGGGGTGATTCGCTCCGGAGCGCGCGCTAAATTTATTGCCACGAGTGGGCATCCCGCGGCATTTATACTGCATATAATAATATTGGTGTCACAACCTGCGGTTGAAAAAATTCGAACGAGTGTGCTCATTGTTGGACTTAATTGTGGATAGAAGAAATCGGAAATGCTTATAAGTGAAGAGCGCTGAAGGAGAGGTCGAGGGGAAGAGGGCTCCCTCCCCTCCGTATTTAAAGCTACGAGCGAAGGAGCAAGGGAAGAACACGTCCGATCTTGCATGTGACGTCGTTGCCTTTAAAGCGAAGGGGCGAAGGCGCAGCAATGTGATATACGCAGTTTGCGTTGCCCGAGTTTCCAGTCCGTCTCGTCTTGTTTGAATGCGCTTATGCTACGCTTGTTTCTTCCGAAATTGTGCTGTTTGGACTATGTTGAATATTAGTAGCCTTATTTTAGCTATAAATCTTTGTGTCAATCAATTAGAGCTCAAAAAACTTAAATGCTGTAAGATATACGTCGCGTTAGGTCTAATTCTTTTTAGAACCTCGTGCGTGTCATATAATTGCTGAAAGATATCGAGATATCTTCGAGCTCAGAACTCAGGTGACTCACGTAACATTTGACCTCCAGAAACTCGGGGAATTGAACCTGGTAGACCGAAAAAGGTCAGTTGGTGGAATGGGGTAGGGATGAAACACGTTTCCATTGTTCCCCTGTAACTTGATATTTTCCTGTGGAGTCTCGGAAAGGAAAAAAAACGGCAGAGGCATTAGTTGATGGAGAGCCGAGTGTAGTTCCGTTAGGCCCCTTGCACACACACCGATTTTGGACGGCCGGTAAAATATTGGCCGATATTTTACCGGCGAAGCGATGCTTGCACACACGCCGGATTTTTACCGGTCAAACGATACGTTGCTAAGTTTTTGAGCCGGCGTCGGCGATCCACAGTGACAATAGCCGGTAGCTAACCGGCATTTTGCCGGTGCCGGCGTGTGGTCGGTACGTGTGCAAGCTCCAATACTCTCCCATTGTTCACTATTGGAATGTGGACGGCCGATATTTTACCGGCCGTCCAAAATCGGTGCGTGTGCAAGGGGCCTTAAATCTACGACGTGGTTATTATCCTACGGCGCTGAGATTGCCCCGATTGTTGTTCAATCTCTTGGGAAAGCTCATGCCATTTGCCTGTCGTGTTTTGCCTTAAAATTTTCCACGGCTGCAATTCTATTGCAATACTCCTGCGAGAGCTTTTAAACAAAATTGTTCGTGAGTAGGACAAGCAACGTAGAGCGATGGCGTATGCAAAGAGAGGATCGGAACTCTTTCTACTCCCTCTTATGCCGCCGCAGTTATCAAAATTTCTTCTTTCAAATAGTACTGAAAGAGGACATTTCGATAACTGTCGAAATTCCAGGCATACGACTGCAACACGGCACGATAGGATAAAAAAATGTCGCAAATTTTTTTTCTTTATAGCTTCGATCCTCAAAATAGGGGTGCGCCTCTTACACGTGTGCGCCTCTTACACAAGCTTATACGGTATATATGAAATCATATTTCTTGTGAGCCATCTTGTTAAAAAGTATTGTGAAACTCGATCGCTACATTCAAGGGCTCATTCTCAAAATCTCAAGAACCATATCCCCTCAAACAACAATCACGTTTCTAAACTTGACTAAAAACAAGGTTTACCGTTGAAGTTGATGCCAATGTTAAAAATAAGATTCGGACTGATTTCACCACAATACAGTAGATTCCGTTGAATGGGTCCACCGGTTACTTGGGGCAGCCGCTTGATTGGGGCACATCTTGAAGAACAGAACCCAATAGATAGGAATATCCCAGAGTATTCTCCACTTAATTGGGACAGCATGCCGCTTTATTGGTCCATGAGTCGGCGACATAGACTCTATACTCGCGACGAAATTAAAATTTTTGTTTTCAGAATACTATTTTTTTATATTTTCCTCCTTTGATTTACTCTTATTTTTCACAAATGCCCCTATTCGTGCCCTATTTTGAAAGCTCTTTTTGTTGTATTATCCGCAAGAGGATAGGACTTTTCTTTAATAGGACTTAGAAAAAAGACATTCATTCGGCGTCGCCCGAGGCTGTGAAAAATATTTTCAACTTAATTGTTATAATTCTTAAAAATGATAATAAAATAGCTAAACTCGCTGATTTATTAATCAAATTAATAGTTTAATAAACTTAGATTGCATTATAAACATTCTTTTGTCTTTTCTTCTACCATTTCAAAGTTTTTATGCCCATATACGAGAGAGTTCACCTAATTGGGGCAGCCGCTTAGTTGGGGCAAAGTGCGCAAGTCCCGGAATGTCCCAATTAACTGGAATCTACTGTACATAACCTTCACCTTCTCATAGTAATCTCAATGCTTGCGTAGTATGTCTCATCGAAATATTTTGCGGAGGGGCTTTTTTGAACTTCCTTGCTCAATCTTATCTCGTCACGTGAGGTTTTCCTCATACACTCACTGACACTGATCTTTGAAAATGGGTGCAAAGGTGTCGTGAGATTTTATTTTCGAAGAGATATTATATTTTAGAAGGTTACTGTGGCCATGTCAACGATTGAACTCTTTCTATGATAACTTTTGTATGGTTATATACTTCATACTTCATACGTACTCTATCTCAAATTGGGGAAAATGAAATAAATAAAAATAAATTGGGGAAAATGAAATCCATTATTTTTTGTGAACTCCGAGACTTCATTTTTCATGTTTTGGAAGATCCGATTTTGGTCCAATGCACTACAAATTGTTCTGCTATTTGTTAACGTTTTAAAAGTAGCTTCATAATCCTATTCTCATTGAAGTCTTCATCCTTATTGTCGGCGAAAAACTTTAGTCATCGATTTTTGCAGTCTTCTCTCGATGCCTATCAATTACTCTGGAAATTTTTCAGTGTGAGATATTGGCGGAATGTAATCGACAAAACCAAAATCGCACGTAATTTGGTGTTTACAGTATAGGGATGCATTAACACCATTCACGATTTCAGCCATCTGGCTTGCATTTTTGCCTTCATATAAAAAAACCTGTAAAATATAATGAATTTTCTCTTTGTTCACTTCCATTTTTAACTTCCTGTAACTCACATTTGATTGGACCAAACAAAAAACAGCAAAATAATTTATTTACTTTTGAAGTGTCACCTCGATGGGGAGCATGCGTTTGAAATCGTTTTATCAATGCAGGTGGTCCCCGACAGTGCTTTCCTGAAAATGTGTGCGAAAGTCGAATGTACGAATGTCGAACCATTGAATTGCATACTAATCAGGGGTTACATTCCAATAGAGCGAAATATACATACTAAAACCATATTTCTGGTAGAGATTTTATTTTTATTAACTAATGTTTAATTATAAATTAATGAAAATCCTTGTGTAATGCAAGTTCTTTTGAAAATTTGCAGGAAATGTAAATAAAAGTTGTAAAAAGACAGGTTCCGTTGAGTATAGACTGACACTTCCTCATGGTGATTAAGTTGACATTCCACTTATAATGTCCAATATAAATAAAAAGACATAAATCAAAAAGCATATCAAAATGCAATTGTTGAAACCTCAACTCGTGATACCTGTGAATTGTTACACCTCTTTTTCCTCGGCATAACTCAGTGTATCTCGCGGTTGCTTATCTTTGCCATGTTATTCAAAAAAGACAAAAGACATAGAATGCGAATGATATTCCATGCACAATCGTAGCTGAAGGTTTAAATGTCGTACATGAATTAAACAGCACTCAAACGGTAAAACACTTTTAGAAAGAAGCACTTTCATTTAGTAATTTTATTGAAAGCTGTGTGATGGCGTCTGGTCAACTTTTTTGAAAAATGTCTCCAATGAAGGCTGGGACTACAGCTTTCTTCTTCTCTTGATAAAGGAGCCTATTAAGGCAGGCAGTGTCTCTATAAAAAAATCACCTTGATTGAAGTTAACGCTGACCTTGATTGTATACATTCGTATTGTCCGCATAGACTGCCATATGAAACTGTTGAATGTTGGTAAAAATCGCAGGAATTTCAAAAAATTACGGACAAATATTAGGAAGTCCGAATTATGCATACAAAAGTCAAGTACAAGGTGTCAATTTGGAACGTACGAAAGTGTGAATTGTACAAATTTCGAGTGTTCAATAGTCGAGGACCACCTGCACTTCACGAGATATGGATACTAAAGGCCGTATCACACTAGCGACTGCGACCGCCGCTGCGACCGCGATTTCGGCTGCGGCTGCGACTGCACCCCATCACACATTGCGGCCGACGCCACGGTCGCGCATGCGCACGCATGAACGTTTATGCTTGTGGCTTGTTTGTTTACGAAAGCCCAAAGAATAGATAGAGAGCAGCAATTGTTGAAAATGTTCCTAATAAAATATGTTAAAACGTACTTCATTTTCATTCACCTGTGTACTCGGGTGCAATATCCAATATACTGGGCTTCCATCTTCACTTTAAAAGTCCGAAATTATCTCAGCGTTATCTTATAACCTTCTTGAACTTCCCTCGCTACGGTAACCAAAACAAACACGTCTACCGCAAGCACGCGAGATTGAAATAGAGCTCTCTGATTGGCTGCGACTGCGACTCAGATAAATAGCCGGTCGGCTATTCTTCTGAGTCGCAGTCGCAGCGTCGACTGCCTCGCTCTGATTGGTCGACGGGCCAGCCGCAGTCGCGGTCGCAGCGGCGGTCGCAGTCGCTAGTGTGATACGGCCTTAAGGCCTATCGGCAAAATAATGGATTTATTTTTCCCAAACCTATTATATATATCTTTCTCTATTCCCGAGTAGATAAGGTGGACGTGTCAATGTGATACATAACTATTTGTGTGCCTTTTTAAGATGGTGCGTCATTCCCTTTCATGACCGTTCATATTTGATGTTTTATTTTTATTGGTTTTAAACTTGCATGCATTGTCCTATTGATGTTTTCAGGATATGAAAACAGCGTCTTTTTCAACAATTTTCTGTGTCTCAGATTTTTAAATAACTGCGTGAGGTTCACTCCCAGTGAGAAATGGTTGGTGGAATCCACGTGGAACCCACGTGGAGAATTAACGTTGATACCACGTGTTTTTGGTCGTGGAATCAACGTGGAATCCACGTGGAAATTTGGTGGAAAAATTAAAACAGCAGTAGGTGCTGTCCTAAAACCATTAAAACCTCAACCACTCTATATCTAAAACTTCTATATATGTGTCTACGATTTTTCATGTGCTCTCATGGCTGCCTTTCCACGAATTATATAAAAATAGAATGTGCGATAAATTTTCACATAACTAGCGTGGTTTCAGGATTATAAATGAGGCAATGTCACCAGAAAGTTAAGTTCCACAAATTAGAAATTCTGTTTAACATTTAATGCTAATCACCACAAATCCACTTGAAATCAACGTGGATTCCACGTGGGTCCAACCACTCAATATCCACCACCACCAAATATCCACCACTCAACGTGGATTCCACGTGGGTTCCACGTGGACTCCACCACCCATTTCTCACTGGGCTAGTATATCGATGGCTAAATTCTCACAACACACATCTCGTAATTTGGCCGGCGTGGGACAGGTATCTAAAAGAAAGTGTAATGACGTTAAAAAAATAAAATACAAGGAAAAAAACATCTTGTTGTTTGTAAATTAATGCTTCTTTTTCAGTTTTATGAATTTTTGGTTTTTAATTTCAGTGTACAATTAAAAATATACAGTGAAACCTCGATATAACGACACCCCACGGTGCACTAATAAACACTCGCTATAGCGAATTGTCGCTTTACCGGAGGTGGAGCAAATAATAGCCAATATACCTGTTGCGAACAGATATACAGGAACAGGAGTGGTGCGGCGACAGATAAACATCTATCCGATAAACGTAAGCATAAATCCAGACGAATGGCGATGTTTTTTTGCATCACTAAATTTCCTTACTCAAATAACGACTAACTATTCAAACAATTTATAAGCGCCGCACTGAATAAAAATCATGCAAAGCATTGTTTCGTCATCATTATATTTATCGAACTACAGTTTACCACATAAATTTGAGACTGAGCACTCCATTAACTTCATTTCTAACAGATCGCTAGCAGTTACAGAGGTTAAGGAGTCTTGATGAAAGTCTTCCGACGGTGAAACCCTCGCTATGGCGAGAGCCAACACCGAAAGGGTCTCGTAAAAACGTATTTTTGAACATTCTTATTATAGGGTCAATTGACGGTGCATCGGCTATCTCTCGTAATAGCGGGGGTGTCGCTATAGCCCGTACTCGCTTTAACGAGGTTCCACTGTAAATCGTTTCTTGCTTGCTCTCAAGAAAATTTGCTATTTTTGAGATACGTGTCGTTAGAACTTGGCCATCGATATTTTGCAATATTCCCCGCAATGAAGCATGAGCATAATTTAAATTCGAACTCTTGGTGTGAAGGTCATTTATGAGAATAATCATTCAGTGCTATCTAACTTATTCTTTGTCCCTGTTAATAAGTAAACATAATATTGTTTAACAATATTTTGAAGTTATTTTGGGTGTTTTAAAATTCATATCCATTGCAGTAATCACTCAAGATTAATCTGGGATTTTGTAAAATTTCCTTGGAAAACCGAGAATTATAGCATGAATTTTTCTACTTAGATTATATGGACATCGTGGTTAAAATTAAGAATTAGAGGTGCAGTCAATTGTTGACGCAAAGTGTCCTGCAAACTTCAAGATAATATACGCTGCTTGAATTTTAATTGAAGTGGCGCTTTATGATAAAATTACATTTGATCGGAATTCTCTGGAAAGGGTTCGTCTTCGCAGATTGATTATTTTGTTGTTTAAATTCTTTTTTTTTATTGTCCCTTCCGATTGTCTCGTTGTATTCTTTATCTGTCAATGTGCTTGTTGTTCTTGATGAGTTATCCGTATTTATTCTCGTTTCTGGGAAGCGACCATGTTCTTATTTCATTTCTTGTCTGGTTAAGTTTCCTCAAGCAGTGTTTCAGTTTAGATAGTCGCTACCTTGGTTTGACAAGGTTCTAACTGACCATCAGCTGGTTTTGAGAAAAATCTTGTCAAAGTTTTGAAATGCTCTATTTCTATTATTAAAAGGAATTTATTTTTGATTTTTGGCACATACACTAGTGATCCACTAGATACGCTAGTAATTATTACTCTAAGAAAATATGTTATTTATTTTATTTTTTCACACGTTTATATGAGTAAGAAAATAAGTGAAATGCAGTTAGAACCTTTTCACACCAAATATTAGTTTTTTCTCCTTGCAGTTGGAACTTTGTTCTAAATCTGTTATTATTTTACATAGAGGAATAAAAATCGGTGCAACACATAGAGAAACATAAACTTAGTTATCTTGAATGAAAACACCAAATTTTGCACAAATGTCAGTTAGAACCTTGTCAAACCAAGGTGGCGTAGTGGCTTGGATGTTGGTTTAAATATTGGCCAGAGAGAGTCGTCCGATGACAGTGGAAAAGGAGGGGTGAATAACCCTGTGCCAGCACGGTTTGCAGCCAATAGTTTTCACCCAAACGCACCTCACTCCCTCACGTAGTCGTACAACGTTGTCACGTGCATATGAGCTTCCTAAAACGAGTCCTTTCTTCGAATCACCAATAAAAGGGATTCTTGCTTTGGGTCCTTCACGCTCGTCGTCCCTTCCGGCTCCTTTCTTCACAGAAGCCTTCAGTTCACATTTGACGTGGACGTTCCCCTTTCGTATAACTTTGCAACCTTGCCCCCTACCCTGAACTAGACCCTTCTATAAGTCAACGGACAACTTTCGGCAGCCGGACTGTAGTATAGGACTGTATTGCCTTGCTCATAGCAATTTCCCTGGAATGATTTTTCACCATAACTTATCCGAGTATCAAAAATTTCTTTCATTTTGTTCAAGCGATATTTTGCCTCGATTATTGAACCAATGTTAACTCTCCGCCATTTTATGAAGAATAGTAAAAAGATAGTATAATATCACTTGCTAAAATATGAGCGTAATGCATAAGAAACAGACATTTTGAAATGAAAAAATAGGTGAAAATAACCTTGATTATTACATAAATTTTAAAGGTAAACTCATGTGCTATTTTTTTACATAATCACCTTTTCAATTAAGGCATTTATCATTATGTCACACAAGCTTTTCAATACCCTTGTAGTAGAAGTCTGCCGTCTACAAGTTCAACCACTAGTTAACGCAGTTAAGCATCAGTGTCGAATCATTGCACAACTGGTGGTATTTTCAATTGCAGCGCTTATTTTTAACAATCTACCGTGTATAATGTATGACATGCAAGCTAGCACTCTAGGTGCTGCTACACAATACCAAATTACTTTTCGGAAATATTACTTTAACCAAAATACCAAATATTACTTTTCGGAAAGTCCTCATATATTCATGAATTAACCAACTCTATACTTTAAAGATAATATGATATCATTAGGATTGATTGACCATTTTTAATTAAGATCGATAGATGGATAGAAAAATAATTACTGTCCAAAAAAAGTCTGTAAGTACATAAATAATACTTTAGAGTTTGTGGGCAAATCATTAATTACAAAATCAGACAAACTTTTCATTTTTTATAATCTTTTTTGTATGTCTTCCCAATTCAAAACATTACAAATGCCCAAGTAAAAAAAAGGCCATTGGAGTTATACCTAGCCAGATTGGATACAACCCAAACAAACTCGTGTACTCTTAAAAAATAAAAAAATGGCACAGCAAAAAAATTGAACAGTAGTAACAAGAATAAAGTTTGAAAAATATAAGAGTAACTTATGATATTTCCAAGAAAGTACAAAGTCGTGATATTTTAGTTAAATTGTTTCAGCTGATGTGCAATTTTTAACATCGATTAATTAAAAGTATATGTACAAACATATTGACAAGCATTATCTAACGAATTCAAAACCGAAAGGTGCTGTCTGCTGTGCGGAGTTAACTGACTTTCTGACGCTTTGTAAATGCATATGGGGGGTGATAGGGTAGTTTCCTTCATTGATAGGGTATTAATAATCCTTATTCAAGCCAAGCGCTACCTGCTAGCAGCCTGCATCATATCAGTGCTCATAGCCTCGCACCAAGGTCACCTCCCACGGCGGCAGCCAGAACCAGGATGACATCGCATTGGCTTTTCCCAGAATGAATACTTACCTGTCGCATTTTTGAGCCATTGAAAATTTTCACTTATCATATAATCCCGAAAAATAATGTCGTCATTTAAAAATCTGAAAGCGAGGACTACATATTCCAGAAGTAACTGGCTAAAATAACTGATACAGTAGACCCTCGTTAATACGAACAACGTTATTACGAACCTCCGGTTTTTCGATGCCGTGAACTTCGTAATAACGAGAGTTTACTTTATTCTCTTCTTTCCTGATTATAAAAATTAGAATAAGCGATATATTTTTCGAGGTTACTATTTTCCATTTACTCTGCCACAAGCTTTGTGTGATTTAGGCAATTAAAAAAATGTGAAACCACTCTTTTGGAGTTTGAAATTCATTTTGAATCTTATTCGATGTGGAAACTCTCCAATATCCTCGCAATTGTGTGCCTTGTGCTGCTGTTTGAGGAAACTAACCAATCAAGCAATCTGTAATGGCACGCTCATGTTTGCTTTGAGGGATGCATTGCTTCAGTATTCACCACTGTTCACAGTATCATCCATTAAGGTCCTCTGTGGAATTTAATCATTGTAATAATAATAGTAATATCCCTTCCTACAAAGTTCACTAGTCATCATATTTGTATGGACCAAAAGATAGGAATACTTTTTATGAGTAATATTCGATTAAATTTGTTTGCATTATTATTTGTAATACATGCATTACTTGCTGGATTAGATCATGTAAAGTTAATAGTATTCATATTATTTGAGTACCTTTATTTTGTTTGTGCTCAGAATATATAATCATCATATTGATTAACCTGTTAAGGTTTTATAACAATGTAATGCGTGATTGGTACAGTTTTTTTGCATTTGTGTCAACACGCTATGCAAGAAGCTAAGAGTGACTGGCTAAAATAACTGATACAGTAGGCTCTCGTTAATACGAACAACGTTATTACGAACCTCCGGTTTTTCGGTCCCGTGAACTTCGTAATAACGAGTCTATAGTATCCTCTTATTTCATGGCTATAAAAATTAGAATAAGCGATATATTTTTCGAGGTTACTATTTTTCATTTACTCTGCCACAGGCTTTGTGTGACCGTGAATTGAATTAAATTGCAGATTACCAGTGCAGTAAGTCTCAGAGGACCTTAAAACAACGATTTATGTGTGGACTGGCTTGGGCTTTTTATATACAGTATTGGCGGTGTGATTGTAAAAGTGGTTTGATACACTACCGAGAGTCATTTTATCCTTTTGTATACTGTGATGTATGTGTTTTGTTATATTTGTGTCGGTACGATACTTAAGAAGGTGGGCAAATGTTCAAAGCTTTCTTTTGTGCATTGTAACCTCGTGATCACGATCGAACATGATTTTGCTACATCATGTTCTTGAAAGTCATGTTTGTTGTGATTATTCCCCTGTAAATAAACTATGAATTTTACCCTCTTTTTTGTCTATCCTGAATTGTATGAGATTTTGAAAATATATTCATATATATATCCTATTTCTACATTGATTGCATTTTTATTTCATTCTCCTTTTCTAATTCATAATATTCCGACTGTAAATGAGAGGTAAGTGCAGAAGGTTGAAAAATGGAAATTTACTTAGTGTGTGTGCTCAATTGCAGTGAAATGTCTTTATAACGAACGGCAGTGTGACGACATTTTCAGTAAAGCGAAATTATTCTCCATCCCGTATAATTCGATTTAACGATATATCAGTTTAACGAGTGTGTTTCGGCTGTCAGTAGGATTTCGTTACAAAGACATTTCACTGTAGTTGGCAAATATACCAAATCCGCATACAAGGGTGGAAAAAAATTACCACCCAAGGGTAATTGAACAGAAGATGAAGTGATTGCTTAAAAATAATTTCATGTGTAAATATTTAGCACACTTTTAGCGTCCTCTTGACGTATTGATGGCTAATCTAACGGCTCATATCTCAAACTTTTAGAAACTTTTCAGGAGGGCCAAAAATACGATTTGTTTTTTTTAAACTGTGCATAATTTTATTTGAATCAAAAAACCAAAAACACATGAAACCGAAAGGGAAGCGTACATTTGCAAAAACAGAGATGTTTTTTGCATCAATTTTATTTCCCTCCGAGTAAAATCTTCATTTCAGATGGAAGTCGCACAGCCCGAGGTAGGTATTTCACGGGGGGTGATCGAAAATAACGCATTGAAATTGTTCAACGAGCAGTTGGGCGGCATCAGCGCTGAGATGACAGGCGTTGCCATTGTAACATAATGTAACCAAGCCACCATGTTGTTTGTATATAATTTAAAACTAACAATGGTGGTGAGGGACGGGGAGATTGTTGTGAACGAAAAAAGGGAGTCGTGTATGGAGAGAAGGAAGATATGGACGTGAAGGAAGAGATAGACGTGTTGTAAGAGATTGGGAGATAAGTTAAAGTAGTGGTGTATTGAGAGACCGGAGGAAGAAATACGACAGAATTCAAAATCGGCAGGGAGAATAAGAGAACGCAGAGAAAAGGAGGCGACTACGAGAGGAGAAGAGAACGGGAGGAAAGGAATACGGCAGAACTCAAGACCCCCACACTGGTGCAGTTCATGGCGGTGGTTCAGTGAGTGGTAGTACGGATAATATAAATGGGATTGTGATAGTAATGGTGGCTTTTTGATGTTGTTTTTTTGCTCCCAAGTTTCAAAACATAGAGCTTGTTTTTGAATTGTACCGAAATTATTTGTTTAGTTACTAGTGGATATTCTTAAAACGTTACACAATGGATCGGAACACCTCCAGGAGTCAGCATGTCCCTTCTTTTGTTTCGAATGCGAATGGACGTAATGTTTCACACTGTTTAACACTTTTTGATGTTGTTTTTTTGCTCCCAAGTTTCAAAACATAGAGCTTGTTTTTGAATTGTACCGAAATTATTTGTTTAGTTACTAGTGGATATTCTTAAAACGTTACACCATGGATCGGAACACCTCCAGGAGTCAGCATGTCTCTTCTTTTGTTTCGAATGCGAATGGACGTAATGTTTCACACTGTTTAACAATCCGGCCGCAATGCGTTGAAATATATCTTTTTATCGGCACAAAGGTGGTTTATATGGTGCTTTGCTGAGCGAGCATTGAAAAAACATCCTTCATAATGGCGCGCTTTTGAAACTCATTTGTGGAGCGAAAACATCCAGAAGTTTATAATGCAACATTGAAAACTATATCTTATATATAACGACGTTCTTGTTCCATATAATATAATTGAACAAGAATGTCCTTATCCTAAAGGAATCTGAAATCTAGAAGGAAATTCCCATAAATAACACAAAAGGTTATTGTGTTATAACTAGGAAAAAAACGCATGTCTCTCAGTGACAAGCTACCTGCGTTTTTTGGGCTCGCAAAAAAAGTTTTTTCAATTTTCCAAAAACCAATGGTACTCGTTTTATGGATCACCACGGTACTTAGGACTCGAAACCACAAATAATCACTCTTCGTTCAATATATTCCTGCAGACGTCTAATGCTTCTTCACCAAAGTTACACCGTTTTCCCTGCGGAACCTTCACAAAAATTAGCTCACGATATGTACTCTGAGGCAGAAAAAAATATCCGTACCCCCTATTCCTGCCCGAGGCACTGTTTAGTGCACCTTGGATGCATCAAAAATATTTATTGATAACTTCCGTATCCGTCTTATCTTCCATAAAGGCCGTTTCACACGGTACACGGAATTGCGCATGTTAGAGATGCATTAATTTCTAAAATGGCGCGGAATTGCGCGAATGCATTAACGAAATTAGAACAGGGGCTATTTTGCCGTCTCGCATCCATGCATTCTCGCATGTGTTCTAGCAATTCACCGCTTTACACGACGCAATTTTGATTGCGCCTTCACACGTACGTCAGACTGCGCAATTCCGTGTACCGTGTAAAACGGCCTTAAGAATTGAGATACTTGAGTACGGTATTCTTTCGCCGTAATTTATTTCGATCTTTTTTAAGTTACCTGGATGAAACTCGGACACTAATTAGTATTTGATAATTAAAAAAATAAAAAATAACGAAAAATTAGAATTTCTCCACATTAAAACGTATAAAATTAAAACTTAAAAAAAAAAAATTACTACACTATGTAAATACCTAAATTCATAATAAAAACATTTAAAATCAAAGTTCATTCAGTATTTAAAAAGTTGAAATACAAAAACATTGACATTCTATAAAAGTGTGTTCCAATTGGTTAATTCCTCATCCAATGAGTAGTATCGTGTATTCATTCAACTGTCAAGTGTATGTATGGATGACAGCATTCTTTTAAATTCCAAGTCGCACTTTAAATTTATTTCACACTTCGCAGTGAAATAGCGTTTTAAACAAGGATTATAAAAATTCCAGTTAAATTATTAATTTTTTCACTCTCCTATATAAAACGCAATTCAAAGAAGGTTATAGTATCCCTGTAAATTTTTTAATAATTTCACTCTTCATAGTGAAATCGCGTTTCAAAGATGGATAATAAAAATCCCCGCTAAATTTATAATTTTTTCACTGCTATTAGTGACATCGCATTTAAAACACCGATTATCTTACCCGAGTAATATTTTTAGTTTTTTCAATCTTCTGAGTGAAATCGCGTTTCAAACAAGGATTCTCAAATCCCAGTCAAATTTAAAATATTTTTACTCTTCGCAATGGAAAAGTTTTTAAAAATATGATTATAAAATTTCCAGTTTAAAAAATGTTCACTCTTCTAAGTAAAACCGCATTTTAAACAAAGAAATTGTATCCCTGTAAAATTTTAAATGTTTTCACTCTTCGTGGTGAAATCGGGATTAAAAAACATGGATTGTAGAAATAGCAACAAAATTATAATTTATTCACTGTTAGTAGTGAAATCGCATTTAAAACAAGGGTTATCATACCCCAGTCATATTTTTAATATTTTCACTCATCCAAGTGAAATCGCGTTTTAAACAAGGATTCTCAAATCCCAGTCAAATTTAAAATATTTTTACTCTTCGCAATGGAAAAGTTTAAAAAAATATGATTATAAAATTTCCAGTTTAAAAAATGTTCACTCTTCCAAGTAAAACCGAATTTTAAACAAGGAATTTGTATCCCTGTAAAATTTTAAATATTTTCACTCTTCGCAGATGAAATCGGGATTGAAACATGGATTAAAAAATACCAGCAAAATTATAATTTATTCACTGTTAGTAGTAAAATCGCATTTAAAACAAGGGTTATCATACCCGAGTCATATTTTGAATATTTTCACTCTTCCAAGTGAAATCGCTTTTAAAAAAGGATTCTCAAATCCCAGTCAAATTTATAATATTTTTACTCTTCGCAATGGAAAAGTTTTTAAAAATATGATTATAAAATTTCCAGTTTAAAATATGTTCACTCTTCTAAGTAAAACCGCATTTTAAACAAGGAATTTGTATCCCTGAAAATTTTTAAATATTTTCACTCTTTGCAGCTGAAATCGGGATTAAAACATGGATTAAAAAAATACCAGCAAAATTATAATTTATTCACTGTTAGTAGTGAAATCGCATTTTAAAAACTTGTTATTACACCCGAGTCATATTTTGAATATTTTCACTCTTCCAAGTGAAATCGCGTTTTAAACAAGGATTCTGAAATCCGAGTCAAATTTAAAATATTTTTACTCATCGCAATGGAAATGTGTTATAAAATATGATTATAAAATTTCCAGTTTAAAAAATGTTCACTCTTCTAAGTAAAACCGCATTTTAAACAAGGAAATTGTATCCCTGTAAAATTTTAAATATTTTCACTCTTCGTAGTGAAATCGGGATTAAAACATGGATTATAAAAATACCAGCGAAATTAATATTTATTCACTGTTAGTAGTGAAATCGCATTTAAAACAAGGATTATCATATCCGAGTCATTTTTTATATATTTTCACTCTTCCAAGTGAAATCGCGTTTTAAACAAGGATTCTCAAATCCCAGTCAAATTTAAAATATTTTTACTCTTCGCAATGGAAAATTTTTAAAAATATGATTATAAAATTTCCAGTTTAAAAAATGTTCACTCTTCTAAGTAAAACAGCATTTTAAACAAAGAATATGTATCCCTGTAAAATTTTAAATGTTTTCAGTCTTCGTGGTAAAATCGGGATTAAAACATGGATTGTAGAAATACCAGCAAAATTATAATTTATTCACTGTTAGTAGTGAAATCGCATTTAAAACAAGGGTTATCATATCCGAGTCATATTTTTAATATATTCACTCTTCCAAGTGAAATCGCGGTTTAAACAAGGATTCTCAAACCCCAGTCAAATTTAAAATATTTTTACTCTTCGCAATGGAAAAGTTTTTAAAAATATGATTATAAAATTTCAAGTTTAAAAAATGTTCACTCTTCTAAGTAAAACCGCATTTTAAACAAGGAATTTGTATCCCTGTAAAACTTTAAATATTTTCACTCTTCGTAGTGAAATCGGGATTAAAACATGGATTATAAAAATACCAGCAAAATTATAATTTATTCACTGTTAGTAGTAAAATCGCATTTAAAACATGGGTTATCATACCCTGGTCATATTTTGAATATTTTCACTCTTCCAAGTGAAATCGCGTTTTAAACAAGGATTCTCAAATCCCAGTCAAATTTATAATATTTTTACTCTTCGCAATGGAAAAGTTTTTAAAAATATGATTATAAAATTTCCAGTTTAAAAAATGTTCACTCTTCTAAGTAAAACCGCATTTTAAACAAGGAATTTGTGTCTCTGTAAAATGTTAAATATTTTCACTCTTCGTAGTGAAATCGGGATTAAAATATGGATTATAAAAATACCAGAAAAATTATAATTTATTCACTGTTAGTAATGAAATCGCATTTAAAACAAGGGTTATCATATCCGAGTCATATTTTGAATATTTTCACTCTTCCAAGTGAAATCGCGTTTTAAACAAGGATTCTCAAATCCCACTCAAATTTATAATATTTTTACTCTTCGCAATGGAAATGTGTTTTAAAATATGATTATAAAATTTCCAGTTTGAAAAATGTTCACTCTTCTAAGTAAAACCGCATTTTAAACAAGGAATTTGTATCCCTGTAAAATTTTAAATATTTTTACTCTTTGTGGTGAAATCGGGATTAAAACATGGATTATAAAAATACCAGCAAAATTATAATTTATTCACTGTTAGTAGTGAAATCGCATTTAAAACATGGGTTATCATACCCGAGTCATATTTTTAATATTTTCACTCTTCCAAGTGAAATCGCGTTTTAAACAAGGATTCTCAAATCCCAGTCAAATTTAAAATATTTTTACTCTTCGCAATGGAAAATTTTTAAAAATATGATTATAAAATTTCAAGTTTAAAAAATGTTCACTCTTCTAAGTAAAATCGCATTTTAAACAAAGAATTTGTATCCCTGTAAAATTTTAAATGTTTTCAGTCTTCGTGGTAAAATCGGGATTAAAACATGGATTGTAGAAATACCAGCAAAATTATAATTTATTCACTGTTAGTAGTGAAATCGCATTTAAAACAAGGGTTATCATTTCCGAGTCATATTTTTAATATATTCACTCTTCCAAGTGAAATCGCGGTTTAAACAAGGATTCTCAAACCCCAGTGAAATTTAAAATATTTTTACTCTTCGCAATGGAAAAGTTTTTAAAAATATGATTATAAAATTTCAAGTTTAAAAAATGTTCACTCTTCTAAGTAAAACCGCATTTTAAACAAGGAATTTTTATCCCTGTAAAACTTTAAATATTTTCACTCTTCGTAGTGAAATCGGGATTAAAACATGGATTATAAAAATACCAGCAAAATTATAATTTATTCACTGTTAGTAGTAAAATCGCATTTAAAACAAGGGTTATCATACCCGAGTCATATTTTGAATATTTTCACTCTTCCAAGTGAAATCGCTTTTAAAAAAGGATTCTCAAATCCCAGTCAAATTTATAATATTTTTACTCTTCGCAATGGAAAAGTTTTTAAAAATATGATTATAAAATTTCCAGTTTAAAAAATGTTCACTCTTCTAAGTAAAACCGCATTTTAAACAAGGAATTTGTGTCCCTGTAAAATGTAAAATATTTTCACTCTTCGTAGTGAAATCGGGATTAAAATATGGATTATAAAAATACCAGCAAAATTATAATTTATTCACTGTTAGTAGTGAAATCGCATTTCAAACAAGGGTTATCATATCCGAGTCATATTTTTAATATTTTCACTATTCCAAGTGAAATCGCGTTTTAAACAAGGATTCTCAAATCCCACTCAAATTTATAATATTTTTACTCTTCGCAATGGAAATGTGTTTTAAAATATGATTATAAAATTTCCAGTTTAAAAAATGTTCACTCTTCTAAGTAAAACCGCATTTTAAACAAGGAATTTGTATCCCTGTAAAATTTTAAATATTTTCACTCTTCGTAGTGAAATCGGGATTAAAACATGGATTATAAAAATACCAGCAAAATTATAATTTTTTCACTGTTAGTAGTGAAATCGCATTTAAAACAAGGGTTATCATAACCGACTCATATTTTTAATATTTTCACTCTTCCAAGTGAAATCGCGTTTTAAACAAGGATTCTCAAATCCCAGTCAAATTTAAAATATTTTTAGTCTTCGCAATGGAAAATTTTTAAAAATATGATTATAAAATTTCCAGTTTAAAAAATGTTCACTCTTCTAAGTAAAACAGCATTTTAAACAAAGAATTTGTATCCCTGTAAAATTTTAAATGTTTTCAGTCTTCGCAGATGAAATCGGGATTAAAACATGGATTATAAAAATACCAACAAAATTAAAATTTATTCACTGTTAGTAGTGAAATCGCATTTAAAACAAGGGTTATCATACCCGAGTCATATTTTTAATATATTCACTCTTCCAAGTGAAATCGCGGTTTAAACAAGGATTCTCAAACCCCAGTCAAATTTAAAATATTTTTACTCTTCGCAATGGAAAAGTTTTTAAAAATATGATTATAAAATTTCAAGTTTAAAAAATGTTCACTCCTCTAAGTAAAACCGCATTTTAAACAAGGAATTTGTATCCCTGTAAAACTTTAAATATTTTCACTCTTCGTAGTGAAATCGGGATTAAAACATGGATTATAAAAATACCAGCAAAATTATAATTTATTCACTGTTAGTAGTAAAATCGCATTTAAAACAAGGGTTATCATACCCTAGTCATATTTTGAATATTTTCACTCTTCCAAGTGAAATCGCGTTTTAAACAAGGATTCTCAAATCCCAGTCAAATTTATAATATTTTTACTCTTCGCAATGGAAAAGTTTTTAAAAATATGATTATAAAATTTCCAGTTTAAAAAATGTTCACTCTTCTAAGTAAAACCGCATTTTAAACAAGGAATTTTTATCCCTGTAAAACTTTAAATATTTTCACTCTTCGTAGTGAAATCGGGATTAAAACATGGATTATAAAAATACCAGCAAAATTATAATTTATTCACTGTTAGTAGTAAAATCGCATTTAAAACAAGGGTTATCATACCCGAGTCATATTTTGAATATTTTCACTCTTCCAAGTGAAATCGCTTTTAAAAAAGGATTCTCAAATCCCAGTCAAATTTATAATATTTTTACTCTTCGCAATGGAAAAGTTTTTAAAAATATGATTATAAAATTTCCAGTTTAAAAAATGTTCACTCTTCTAAGTAAAACCGCATTTTAAACAAGGAATTTGTGTCCCTGTAAAATGTAAAATATTTTCACTCTTCGTAGTGAAATCGGGATTAAAATATGGATTATAAAAATACCAGCAAAATTATAATTTATTCACTGTTAGTAGTGAAATCGCATTTCAAACAAGGGTTATCATATCCGAGTCATATTTTTAATATTTTCACTCTTCCAAGTGAAATCGCGTTTTAAACAAGGATTCTCAAATCCCACTCAAATTTATAATATTTTTACTCTTCGCAATGGAAATGTGTTTTAAAATATGATTATAAAATTTCCAGTTTAAAAAATGTTCACTCTTCTAAGTAAAACCGCATTTTAAACAAGGAAATTGTTTCCCGGAAAACTTTTAAATATTTTCACTCTTCGTAGTGAAATCGGGATTAAAACATGGATTATAAAAATACCAGCAAAATTATAATTTTTTCACTGTTAGTAGTGAAATCGCATTTAAAACAAGGGTTATCATAACCGACTCATATTTTTAATATTTTCACTCTTCCAAGTGAAATCGCGTTTTAAACAAGGATTCTCAAATCCCAGTCAAATTTAAAATATTTTTAGTCTTCGCAATGGAAAATTTTTAAAAATATGATTATAAAATTTCCAGTTTAAAAAATGTTCACTCTTCTAAGTAAAACAGCATTTTAAACAAAGAATTTGTATCCCTGTAAAATTTTAAATGTTTTCAGTCTTCGCAGATGAAATCGGGATTAAAACATGGATTATAAAAATACCAACAAAATTAAAATTTATTCACTGTTAGTAGTGAAATCGCATTTAAAACAAGGGTTATCATACCCGAGTCATATTTTTAATATATTCACTCTTCCAAGTGAAATCGCGGTTTAAACAAGGATTCTCAAACCCCAGTCAAATTTAAAATATTTTTACTCTTCGCAATGGAAAAGTTTTTAAAAATATGATTATAAAATTTCAAGTTTAAAAAATGTTCACTCCTCTAAGTAAAACCGCATTTTAAACAAGGAATTTGTATCCCTGTAAAACTTTAAATATTTTCACTCTTCGTAGTGAAATCGGGATTAAAACATGGATTATAAAAATACCAGCAAAATTATAATTTATTCACTGTTAGTAGTAAAATCGCATTTAAAACAAGGGTTATCATACCCTAGTCATATTTTGAATATTTTCACTCTTCCAAGTGAAATCGCGTTTTAAACAAGGATTCTCAAATCCCAGTCAAATTTAAAATATTTTTACTCTTCGCAATGGAAAAGTTTTTAAAAATATGATTATAAAATTTCCAGTTTAAAAAATGTTCACTCTTCTAAGTAAAACCGCATTTTAAACAAGGAATTTGTGTCCCTGTAAAATGTAAAATATTTTCACTCTTCGTAGTGAAATCGGGATTAAAATATGGATTATAAAAATACCAGCAAAATTATAATTTATTCACTGTTAGTAGTGAAATCGCATTTCAAACAAGGGTTATCATATCCGAGTCATATTTTTAATATTTTCACTCTTCCAAGTGAAATCGCGTTTTAAACAAGGATTCTCAAATCCCACTCAAATTTATAATATTTTTACTCTTCGCAATGGAAATGTGTTTTAAAATATGATTATAAAATTTCCAGTTTAAAAAATGTTCACTCTTCTAAGTAAAACCGCATTTTAAACAAGGAAATTGTTTCCCGGAAAACTTTTAAATATTTTCACTCTTCGTAGTGAAATCGGGATTAAAACATGGATTATAAAAATACCAGCAAAATTATAATTTTTTCACTGTTAGTAGTGAAATCGCATTTAAAACAAGGGTTATCATAACCGACTCATATTTTTAATATTTTCACTCTTCCAAGTGAAATCGCGTTTTAAACAAGGATTCTCAAATCCCAGTCAAATTTAAAATATTTTTACTCTTCGCAATGGAAAATTTTTAAAAATATGATTATAAAATTTCCAGTTTAAAAAATGTTCACTCTTCTAAGTAAAACAGCATTTTAAACAAAGAATTTGTATCCCTGTAAAATTTTAAATGTTTTCAGTCTTCGCAGATGAAATCGGGATTAAAACATGGATTATAAAAATACCAACAAAATTAAAATTTATTCACTGTTAGTAGTGAAATCGCATTTAAAACAAGGGTTATCATACCCGAGTCATATTTTTAATATATTCACTCTTCCAAGTGAAATCGCGGTTTAAACAAGGATTCTCAAACCCCAGTCAAATTTAAAATATTTTTACTCTTCGCAATGGAAAAGTTTTTAAAAATATGATTATAAAATTTCAAGTTTAAAAAATGTTCACTCCTCTAAGTAAAACCGCATTTTAAACAAGGAATTTGTATCCCTGTAAAACTTTAAATATTTTCACTCTTCGTAGTGAAATCGGGATTAAAACATGGATTATAAAAATACCAGCAAAATTATAATTTATTCACTGTTAGTAGTAAAATCGCATTTAAAACAAGGGTTATCATACCCTAGTCATATTTTGAATATTTTCACTCTTCCAAGTGAAATCGCGTTTTAAACAAGGATTCTCAAATCCCAGTCAAATTTATAATATTTTTACTCTTCGCAATGGAAAAGTTTTTAAAAATATGATTATAAAATTTCCAGTTTAAAAAATGTTCACTCTTCTAAGTAAAACCGCATTTTAAACAAGGAATTTGTGTCCCTGTAAAATGTTAAATATTTTCACTCTTCGTAGTGAAATCGGGATTAAAATATGGATTATAAAAATACCAGCAAAATTATAATTTTTTCACTGTTAGTAGTGAAATCGCATTTAAAACAAGGGTTATCATACCCGAGTCATATTTTTAATATTTTCACTCTTCCAAGTGAAATCGCGTTTTAAACAAGGATTCTCAAATCCCAGTCAAATTTAAAATATTTTTACTCTTCGCAATGGAAAATTTTTAAAAATATGATTATAAAATTACCAGTTTAAAAAATGTTCACTCTTCTAAGTAAAACAGCATTTTAAACAAAGAATATGTATCCCTGTAAAATTTTAAATGTTTTCAGTCTTCGTGGTAAAATCGGTTTTAAAACATGGATTGTAGAAATACCAGCAAAATTATAATTTATTCACTGTTAGTAGTGAAATCGCATTTAAAACAAGGGTTATGATATCCGAGTCATATTTTTAATATATTCACTCTTCCAAGTGAAATCGCGGTTTAAACAAGGATTCTCAAACCCCAGTCAAATTTAAAATATTTTTACTCTTCGCAATGGAAAAGTTTTTAAAAATATGATTATAAAATTTCAAGTTTAAAAAATGTTCACTCTTCTAAGTAAAACCGCATTTTAAACAAGGAATTTGTATCCCTGTAAAACTTTAAATATTTTCACTCTTCGTAGTGAAATCGGGATTAAAACATGGATTATAAAAATACCAGCAAAATTATAATTTATTCACTGTTAGTAGTAAAATCGCATTTAAAACAAGGGTTATCATACCCTAGTCATATTTTGAATATTTTTTCTCTTCCAAGTGAAATCGCGTTTTAAACAAGGATTCTCAAATCCCAGTCAAATTTATAATATTTTTACTCTTCGCAATGGAAAAGTTTTTAAAAATATGATTATAAAATTTCCAGTTTAAAAAATGTTCACTCTTCTAAGTAAAACCGCATTTTAAACAAGGAATTTGTGTCTCTGTAAAATGTTAAATATTTTCACTCTTCGTAGTGAAATCGGGATTAAAATATGGATTATAAAAATACCAGAAAAATTATAATTTATTCACTGTTAGTAATGAAATCGCATTTAAAACAAGGGTTATCATATCCGAGTCATATTTTTAATATTTTCACTCTTCCAAGTGAAATCGCGTTTTAAACAAGGATTCTCAAATCCCACTAAAATTTATAATATTTTTACTCTTCGCAATGGAAATGTGTTTTAAAATATGATTATAAAATTTCCAGTTTGAAAAATGTTCACTCTTCTAAGTAAAACCGCATTTTAAACAAGGAATTTGTATCCCTGTAAAATTTTAAATATTTTTACTCTTTGTGGTGAAATCGGGATTAAAACATGGATTATAAAAATACCAGCAAAATTATAATTTTTTCACTGTTAGTAGTGAAATCGCATTTAAAACAAGGGTTATCATACCCGAGTCATATTTTTAATATTTTCACTCTTCCAAGTGAAATCGCGTTTTAAACAAGGATTCTCAAATCCCAGTCAAATTTAAAATATTTTTACTCTTCGCAATGGAAATGTGTTTTAAAATATGATTATAAAATTTCCAGTTTGAAAAATGTTCACTCTTCTAAGTAAAACCGCATTTTAAACAAGGATTTTGTATCCCTGTAAAATTTTAAATATTTTTACTCTTTGTGATGAAATCGGGATTAAAACATGGATTATAAAAATACCAGCAAAATTATAATTTTTTCACTGTTAGTAGTGAAATCGCATTTAAAACAAGGGTTATCATACCCGAGTCATATTTTTAATATTTTCACTCTTCCAAGTGAAATCGCGTTTTAAACAAGGATTCTCAAATCCCAGTCAAATTTAAAATATTTTTACTCTTCGCAATGGAAAATTTTTAAAAATATGATTATAAAATTTCAAGTTTAAAAAATGTTCACTCTTCTAAGTAAAATCGCATTTTAAACAAAGAATTTGTATCCCTGTAAAATTTTAAATGTTTTCAGTCTTCGTGGTAAAATCGGGATTAAAACATGGATTGTAGAAATACCAGCAAAATTATAATTTATTCACTGTTAGTAGTGAAATCGCATTTAAAACAAGGGTTATCATATCCGAGTCATATTTTTAATATATTCACTCTTCCAAGTGAAATCGCGGTTTAAACAAGGATTCTCAAACCCCAGTCAAATTTAAAATATTTTTACTCTTCGCAATGGAAAAGTTTTTAAAAATATGATTATAAAATTTCAAGTTTAAAAAATGTTCACTCTTCTAAGTAAAACCGCATTTTAAACAAGGAATTTTTATCCCTGTAAAACTTTAAATATTTTCACTCTTCGTAGTGAAATCGGGATTAAAACATGGATTATAAAAATACCAGCAAAATTATAATTTATTCACTGTTAGTAGTAAAATCGCATTTAAAACAAGGGTTATCATACCCGAGTCATATTTTGAATATTTTCACTCTTCCAAGTGAAATCGCTTTTAAAAAAGGATTCTCAAATCCCAGTCAAATTTATAATATTTTTACTCTTCGCAATGGAAAAGTTTTTAAAAATATGATTATAAAATTTCCAGTTAAAAAAATGTTCACTCTTCTAAGTAAAACCGCATTTTAAACAAGGAATTTGTGTCCCTGTAAAATGTAAAATATTTTCACTCTTCGTAGTGAAATCGGGATTAAAATATGGATTATAAAAATACCAGCAAAATTATAATTTATTCACTGTTAGTAGTGAAATCGCATTTAAAACAAGGGTTATCATATCCGAGTCATATTTTTAATATTTTCACTCTTCCAAGTGAAATCGCGTTTTAAACAAGGATTCTCAAATCCCACTCAAATTTATAATATTTTTACTCTTCGCAATGGAAATGTGTTTTAAAATATGATTATAAAATTTCCAGTTTAAAAAATGTTCACTCTTCTAAGTAAAACCGCATTTTAAACAAGGAATTTGTATCCCTGTAAAATTTTAAATATTTTCACTCTTCGTAGTGAAATCGGGATTAAAACATGGATTATAAAAATACCAGCAAAATTATAATTTATTCACTGTTAGTAGTGAAATCGCATTTAAAACAAGGGTTATCATAACCGACTCATATTTTTAATATTTTCACTCTTCCAAGTGAAATCGCGTTTTAAACAAGGATTCTCAAATCCCAGTCAAATTTAAAATATTTTTAGTCTTCGCAATGGAAAATTTTTAAAAATATGATTATAAAATTTCCAGTTTAAAAAATGTTCACTCTTCTAAGTAAAACAGCATTTTAAACAAAGAATTTGTATCCCTGTAAAATTTTAAATGTTTTCAGTCTTCGCAGATGAAATCGGGATTAAAACATGGATTATAAAAATACCAACAAAATTAAAATTTATTCACTGTTAGTAGTGAAATCGCATTTAAAACAAGGGTTATCATACCCGAGTCATATTTTTAATATATTCACTCTTCCAAGTGAAATCGCGGTTTAAACAAGGATTCTCAAACCCCAGTCAAATTTAAAATATTTTTACTCTTCGCAATGGAAAAGTTTTTAAAAATATGATTATAAAATTTCAAGTTTAAAAATGTTCACTGATCTAAGTAAAACCGCATTTTAAACAAGGAATTTGTATCCCTGTAAAACTTTAAATATTTTCACTCTTCGTAGTGAAATCGGGATTAAAACATGGATTATAAAAATACCAGCAAAATTATAATTTATTCACTGTTAGTAGTAAAATCGCATTTAAAACAAGGGTTATCATACCCTAGTCATATTTTGAATATTTTCACTCTTCCAAGTGAAATCGCGTTTTAAACAAGGATTCTCAAATCCCAGTCAAATTTATAATATTTTTACTCTTCGCAATGGAAAAGTTTTTAAAAATATGATTATAAAATTTCCAGTTTAAAAAATGTTCACTCTTCTAAGTAAAACCGCATTTTAAACAAGGAATTTGTGTCTCTGTAAAATGTTAAATATTTTCACTCTTCGTAGTGAAATCGGGATATAATATGGATTATAAAAATACCAGAAAAATTATAATTTTTTCACTGTTAGTAGTGAAATCGCATTTAAAACAAGGGTTATCATACCCGAGTCATATTTTTAATATTTTCACTCTTCCAAGTGAAATCGCGTTTTAAACAAGGATTCTCAAATCCCAGTCAAATTTAAAATATTTTTACTCTTCGCAATGGAAAATTTTTAAAAATATGATTATAAAATTTCCAGTTTAAAAAATGTTCACTCTTCTAAGTAAAACAGCATTTTAAACAAAGAATATGTATCCCTGTAAAATTTTAAATGTTTTCAGTCTTCGTGGTAAAATCGGGATTAAAACATGGATTGTAGAAATACCAGCAAAATTATAATTTATTCACTGTTAGTAGTGAAATCGCATTTAAAACAAGGGTTATGATATCCGAGTCATATTTTTAATATATTCACTCTTCCAAGTGAAATCGCGGTTTAAACAAGGATTCTCAAACCCCAGTCAAATTTAAAATATTTTTACTCTTCGCAATGGAAAAGTTTTTAAAAATATGATTATAAAATTTCAAGTTTAAAAAATGTTCACTCTTCTAAGTAAAACCGCATTTTAAACAAGGAATTTGTATCCCTGTAAAACTTTAAATATTTTCACTCTTCGTAGTGAAATCGGGATTAAAACATGGATTATAAAAATACCAGCAAAATTATAATTTATTCACTGTTAGTAGTAAAATCGCATTTAAAACAAGGGTTATCATACCCTAGTCATATTTTGAATATTTTGTCTCTTCCAAGTGAAATCGCGTTTTAAACAAGGATTCTCAAATCCCAGTCAAATTTATAATATTTTTACTCTTCGCAATGGAAAAGTTTTTAAAAATATGATTATAAAATTTCCAGTTTAAAAAATGTTCACTCTTCTAAGTAAAACCGCATTTTAAACAAGGAATTTGTGTCTCTGTAAAATGTTAAATATTTTCACTCTTCGTAGAGAAATCGGGATTAAAATATGGATTATAAAAATACCAGAAAAATTATAATTTATTCACTGTTAGTAATGAAATCGCATTTAAAACAAGGGTTATCATATCCTAGTCATATTTTTAATATTTTCACTCTTCCAAGTGAAATCGCGTTTTAAACAAGGATTCTCAAATCCCACTCAAATTTATAATATTTTTACTCTTCGCAATGGAAATGTGTTTTAAAATATGATTATAAAATTTCCAGTTTGAAAAATGGTCACTCTTCTAAGTAAAACCGCATTTTAAACAAGGAATTTGTATCCCTGTAAAATTTTAAATATTTTTACTCTTTGTGGTGAAATCGGGATTAAAACATGGATTATAAAAATACCAGCAAAATTATAATTTTTTCACTGTTAGTAGTGAAATCGCATTTAAAACAAGGGTTATCATACCCGAGTCATATTTTTAATATTTTCTCTCTTCCAAGTGAAATCGCGTTTTAAACAAGGATTCTCAAATCCCAGTCAAATTTAAAATTTTTTACTCTTCGCAATGGAAAATTTTAAAAAATATGATTATAAAATTTCAAGTTTAAAAAATGTTCACTCTTCTAAGTAAAATCGCATTTTAAACAAAGAATTTGTATCCCTGTAAAATTTTAAATGTTTTCAGTCTTCGTGGTAAAATCGGGATTAAAACATGGATTGTAAAATTACCAGCAAAATTATAATTTATTCACTGTTAGTAGTGAAATCGCATTTAAAACAAGGGTAATCATATCCGAGTCATATTTTTAATATATTCACTCTTCCAAGTGAAATCGCGGTTTAAACAAGGATTCTCAAACCCAAGTCAAATTTAAAATATTTTTACTCTTCGCAATGGAAAAGTTTTTAAAAATATGATTATAAAATTTCAAGTTTAAAAAATGTTCACTCTTCTAAGTAAAACCGCATTTTAAACAAGGAATTTTTATCCCTGTAAAACTTTAAATATTTTCACTCTTCGTAGTGAAATCGGGATTAAAACATGGATTATAAAAATACCAGCAAAATTATAATTTATTCACTGTTAGTAGTAAAATCGCATTTAAAACAAGGGTTATCATACCCGAGTCATATTTTGAATATTTTCACTCTTCCAAGTGAAATCGCTTTTAAAAAAGGATTCTCAAATCCCAGTCAAATTTATAATATTTTTACTCTTCGCAATGGAAAAGTTTTTAAAAATATGATTATAAAATTTCCAGTTTAAAAAATGTTCACTCTTCTAAGTAAAACCGCATTTTAAACAAGGAATTTGTGTCCCTGTAAAATGTTAAATATTTTCACTCTTCGTAGTGAAATCGGGATTAAAATATGGATTATAAAAATACCAGCAAAATTATAATTTATTCACTGTTAGTAGTGAAATCGCATTTAAAACAAGGGTTATCATATCCGAGTCATATTTTTAATATTTTCACTCTTCCAAGTGAAATCGCGTTTTAAACAAGGATTCTCAAATCCCACTCAAATTTATAATATTTTTACTCTTCGCAATGGAAATGTGTTTTAAAATATGATTATAAAATTTCCAGTTTGAAAAATGTTCACTCTTCTAAGTAAAACCGCATTTTAAACAAGGAATTTGTATCCCTGTAAAATTTTAAATATTTTTACTCTTTGTGGTGAAATCGGGATTAAAACATGGATTATAAAAATACCAGCAAAATTATAATTTTTTCACTGTTAGTAGTGAAATCGCATTTAAAACAAGGGTTATCATACCCGAGTCATATTTTTAATATTTTCACTCTTCCAAGTGAAATCGCGTTTTAAACAAGGATTCTCAAATCCCAGTCAAATTTAAAATATTTTTACTCTTCGCAATGGAAAATTTAAAAAAATATGATTATAAAATTTCAAGTTTAAAAAATGTTCACTCTTCTAAGTAAAATCGCATTTTAAACAAAGAATTTGTATCCCTGTAAAATTTTAAATGTTTTCAGTCTTCGTGGTAAAATCGGGATTAAAACATGGATTGTAAAATTACCAGCAAAATTATAATTTATTCACTGTTAGTAGTGAAATCGCATTTAAAACAAGGGTTATCATATCCGAGTCATATTTTTAATATATTCACTCTTCCAAGTGAAATCGCGGTTTAAACAAGGATTCTCAAACCCAAGTCAAATTTAAAATATTTTTACTCTTCGCAATGGAAAAGTTTTTAAAAATATGATTATAAAATTTCAAGTTTAAAAAATGTTCACTCTTCTAAGTAAAACCGCATTTTAAACAAGGAATTTTTATCCCTGTAAAACATTAAATATTTTCACTCTTCGTAGTGAAATCGGGATTAAAACATGGATTATAAAAATACCAGCAAAATTATAATTTATTCACTGTTAGTAGTAAAATCGCATTTAAAACAAGGGTTATCATACCCGAGTCATATTTTGAATATTTTCACTCTTCCAAGTGAAATCGCTTTTAAAAAAGGATTCTCAAATCCCAGTCAAATTTATAATATTTTTACTCTTCGCAATGGAAAAGTTTTTAAAAATATGATTATAAAATTTCCAGTTTAAAAAATGTTCACTCTTCTAAGTAAAACCGCATTTTAAACAAGGAATTTGTGTCCCTGTAAAATGTTAAATATTTTCACTCTTCGTAGTGAAATCGGGATTAAAATATGGATTATAAAAATACCAGCAAAATTATAATTTATTCACTGTTAGTAGTGAAATCGCATTTAAAACAAGGGTTATCATATCCGAGTCATATTTTTAATATTTTCACTCTTCCAAGTGAAATCGCGTTTTAAACAAGGATTCTCAAATCCCACTCAAATTTATAATATTTTTACTCTTCGCAATGGAAATGTGTTTTAAAATATGATTATAAAATTTCCAGTTTAAAAAATGTTCACTCTTCTAAGTAAAACCGCATTTTAAACAAGGAATTTGTGTCCCTGTAAAATGTTAAATATTTTCACTCTTCGTAGTGAAATCGGGATTAAAATATGGATTATAAAAATACCAGCAAAATTATAATTTATTCACTGTTAGTAGTGAAATCGCATTTAAAACAAGGGTGATCATATCCGAGTCATATTTTTAATATTTTCACTCTTCCAAGTGAAATCGCGTTTTAAACAAGGATTCTCAAATCCCACTCAAATTTATAATATTTTTACTCTTCGCAATGGAAATGTGTTTTAAAATATGATTATAAAATTTCCAGTTTAAAAAATGTTCACTCTTCTAAGTAAAACCGCATTTTAAACAAGGAATTTGTATCCCTGTAAAATTTTAAATATTTTCACTCTTCGTAGTGAAATCGGGATTAAAACATGGATTATAAAAATACCAGCAAAATTATAATTTTTTCACTGTTAGTAGTGAAATCGCATTTAAAACAAGGGTTATCATAACCGACTCATATTTTTAATATTTTCACTCTTCCAAGTGAAATCGCGTTTTAAACAAGGATTCTCAAATCCCAGTCAAATTTAAAATATTTTTAGTCTTCGCAATGGAAAATTTTTAAAAATATGATTATAAAATTTCCAGTTTAAAAAATGTTCACTATTCTAAGTAAAACAGCATTTTAAACAAAGAATTTGTATCCCTGTAAAATTTTAAATGTTTTCAGTCTTCGCAGATGAAATCGGGATTAAAACATGGATTATAAAAATACCAACAAAATTAAAATTTATTCACTGTTAGTAGTGAAATCGCATTTAAAACAAGGGTTATCATACCCGAGTCATATTTTTAATATATTCACTCTTCCAAGTGAAATCGCGGTTTAAACAAGGATTCTCAAACCCCAGTCAAATTTAAAATATTTTTACTCTTCGCAATGGAAAAGTTTTTAAAAATATGATTATAAAATTTCAAGTTTAAAAAATGTTCACTCCTCTAAGTAAAACCGCATTTTAAACAAGGAATTTGTATCCCTGTAAAACTTTAAATATTTTCACTCTTCGCAGATGAAATCGGGATTAAAACATGGATTATAAAAATACCAGCAAAATTATAATTTTTTCACTGTTAGTAGTGAAATCGCATTTAAAACAAGGGTTATCATATCCGAGTCATATTTTTATAATTTTCACTCTTCCAAGTGAAATGGCGTTTTAAACAAGGATTCTCAAATCCCAGTCAAATTTAAAATATTTTTACTCTTCGCAATGGAAAAGTTTAAAAAAATATGATTATAAAATTTCCAGTTTAAAAAATGTTCACTCTTCTAAGTAAAACCACATTTTAAACAAGGAATTTGTATCCCTGTAAAATTTTAAATATTTTCACTCTTCGTAGTGAAATCGGGATTAAAACATGGATTATAAAAATACCAAAAAATTAGAATTTATTCACTGTTAGTAGTGAAATCGCATTTAAAACAAGGATTATCATATCCGAGTCATATTTTTAATATTTTCACTCTTCCAAGTGAAATCGCGTTTTAAACAAGGATTCTCAAATCCCAGTCAAATTTAAAATATTTTTACTCTTCGCAATGGAAAAGTTTTTTTAAAATATGATTTTAAAATTTCCAGTTTAAAAAATGTTCACTCTTCTAACTAAAACCGATTTTTAAACAAGGAATTTGTATCCCTGTAAAATTTTAAATATTTTCACTCTTCGTAGTGAAATCGGGATTAAAACATGGATTATAAAAATACCAACAATATTAAAATTTAATCACTGTTAGTAGTGATATCGCATTTAAAACAAAGATTATCATATCCGAGTCATATTTTTAATATTTTCACTCTTCCAAGTGAAATCGCGTTTTAAACAAGGATTCTCAAATCCCAGTCAAATTTAAAATATTTTTACTCTTCGCAATGGAAAAGTTTTTAAGAATATGATAATAAAATTTCCAGTTTAAAAAATTTTCACTCTTCTAAGTAAAACCGCATTTTAAACAAGGAATTTGTATCCCAGTAAAATTTTAAATATTTTCACTTTTCGCAGATGAAATCGTTATTAAAACATGGATTATAAAAATACCAGCATAATTATAATTTATTCACTGTTAGTAGTGAAATCGCATTTAAAACAAGGGTTATCATATCCGAGTCATATTTTTAATATTTTCACTCTTCCAAGTGAAATCGCGTTTTAAACAAGGATTCTAAAATCCCAGTCAAATTTATAATATTTTTACTCTTCGCAATGGAAATGTGTTTTAAAATATGATTATAAAATTTCCAGTTTGAAAAATGTTCACTCTTCTAAGTAAAACCGCATTTTAAACAAGGAATTTGTATCTCTGTAAAATTTTAAATATTTTCACTCTTCGTAGTGAAATCGGGATTAAAACATGGATTATAAAAATACCAGCAAAATTAAAATTTATTCACTGTAGTAGTGAAATCGCATTTAAAACAAGGGTTATCATATCCGAGTCATATTTTTAATATTTTCACTCTTACAAGTGAAATCGCGTTTTAAACAAGGATTTTCAAATTCCAGTCAATTTAAAATATTTTTACTCTTCGCAATGGAAAAGTTTAAAAAAATATGATTATAAAATTTCCAGTTTAAAAAATGTTCACTCTTCTAAGTAAAATCGCATTTTAAACAAGGAATTTTTATCCCTGTAAAATTTTAAATATTTTCACTCTTCGTAGTGAAATCGGGATTAAAACATGGATTATAAAAATACCAGCAAATTTATAATTTTTTCGCTGTTAGTAGTGTAATCGCATTTAAAACAAGGGTTATCATATCCGAGTCATATTTTTAATATTTTCACTCTTCCAAGTGAAATCGCGTTTTAAACAAGGTTTCTCAAATCCCAGTCAAATTTAAAATATTTTTACTCTTCGCAATGGAAAAGTTTTAAAAAATATGATTATAAAATTTCCAGTTTAAAAAATGTTCACTCTTCTAAGTAACACCGCATTTTAAACAAGGAAATTGTATCCCTGTAAAATTTTAAATATTTTCACTCTTCGTAGTGAAATCGGGATTAAAACATGGATTATAAAAATACCAGCAAAATTAAAATTTATTCACTGTTAGTAGTGAAATCGCATTTAAAACAAGGGTTATCATATCCGAGTCATGTTTTTAATATTTTTACTCTTCCAAGTGAAATCATGTTTTTAAATAGGATTCCCAAATCCCAGTCAATTTTAAAATATTTTTACTCTTCGCAATGGAAAAGTTTAAAAAAATATGATTATAAAATTTCCAGTTTAAAAAATGTTCACTCTTCTAAGTAAAACCGCATTTTAAACAAGGAATTTGTATCCCTCTAAAATTTTAAATATTTTCACTCTTCGTAGTGAAATCGGGATTAAAATATGGATTATAAAAATACCAGAAACATTATAATTTATTCACTGTTAGTAGTGAAATCTCATTTAAAACAAGGGTTATCATATTCGAGTCATATTTTTAATATTTTCACTCTTCCAAGTGAAATCGCGTTTTAAACAAGGATTCTCAAATCCCAGTCAAATTTAAAATATTTATACTCTTCGCAATGGAAAAGTTTTTAAAAATATGATTATAAAATTTGCAGTTCAAAAAATGTTCACTCTTCTAAGTAAAACAGCATTTTAAACAAGGAAATTGTAACCCTGTAAAATTTTAAATATTTTCACTCTTCGTAGTGAAATCGGGATTAAAACATGAATTATAAAAATACCAGCACAATTATAATTTTTTCACTGTTAGCAGTGAAATCGCATTTAAACAAGGGTTATCATACCCGAGTCATACTTTTAATATTTTCACTCTTCCAAGTGAAATCTCGTTTTAAACAAGGATTCTCAAATCCCAGTCAAATTTAAAATATTTTTACTCTTCGTAATGGAAAAGTTTAAAAAAATATGATTATAAAATTTCCAGTTTAAAAAATGTTCACTCTTCTAAGTAAAACTGCATTTTAAACAAGGAATTTTTTCCCAATAAAACTTTAAATAGTTTCACTCTTCGTAGTGAAATCGGGATTAAAACATGGATTATAAAAATACCAGCAAAATTAAAATTTATTCACTGTAGTAGTGAAATCGCGTTTAAAACAAGGGTTATCATATCCGAGTCATATTTTTAATATTTTCACTCTTCCAATTGAAATGGCGTTTTAAAAAAGGATTCTCAAATCCCAGTCAAATTTAAAATATTTTTACTCTTCGCAATGGAAAAGTTATTAAAAATATGATAATAAAATTTCCAGTTTAAAAAATGTTCACTCTTCTAAGTAAAACCGCATTTTAAACAAGGAATTTGTATCCCTGTAAAATTTTAAATATTTTCACTCTTCGTATTGAAATCGGGATTAAAACATGGATTATAAAAATACCAGCAAATTTATAATTTTTTCGCTGTTAGTAGTGTAATCGCATTTAAAACAAGGGTTATCATATCCGAGTCATATTTTTAATATTTTCACTCTTCCAAGTGAAATCGCGTTTTAAACAAGGATTCTCAAATCCCAGTCAAATTTAAAATATTTTTACTCTTCTTAATGGAAAAGTTTAAAAAAATATGATTATAAAATTTCCAGTTTAAAAAATGTTCACTCTTCTAAATGAAACCGCATTTTAAACAAGGAATTTTTATCCCTGTAAAATTTGAAATATTGTCACTCTTCGTAGTGAAATCGGGATTATAATATGGATTATAAAAATACCAGAAAAATTATAATTTATTCACTGTTAGTAGTGAAATCTCATTTAAAACAAGGGTTATCATATTCGAGTCATATTTTTAATATTTTCACTCTTCCAAGTGAAATCGCGTTTTAAACAAGGATTCTCAAATCCCAGTCAAATTTAAAATATTTTTACTCTTCGCAATGGAAAAGTTTAAAAAAATATGATTATAAAATTTCCAGTTTAAAAAATATTCACTCTTCTAAGTAAAACCGCATTTTAAACAACGAATTTGTGTCCCTGTAAAATTTTAAATATTTTCACTCTTCGTAGATGAAATCGGGATTAAAACATGGATTATAAAAATACCAGCAAAATTATAATTTTTTCACTGTTAGCAGTGAAATCGCATTTAAAACAAGGGTTATCATACCCGAGTCATACTTTTAATATTTTCACTCTTCCAAGTGAAATTGCGTTTTTAACAAGGATTCTCAAATCCCAGTCAAATTTAAAATATTTTTATTCTTCGCAATGGAAAAGTTTTTAAAAATATGATTATAAAATTTCCAGTTTAAAAAATGTTCACTCTTCTAAGTAAAACCGCATTTTAAACAAGGAATTTGTATCCCTGTAAAATTTTAAATATTTTCACTCTTCGTGGTGAAATCGGGATTAAAACATGGATTATAAAAATCCCAGATAAATTATGATTTTTTCTCTGTTAGTAGTGAAATCGCTTTTAAAACAAGGGTTATCATATCCGAGTCATATTTATAATATTTTCACTCTTCCAAGTGAAATCATGTTTTAAAATAGGATTCCCAAATCCCAGTCAATTTTAAAATATTTTTACTCTTCGCAATTGAAAAGTTTAAACAAATATGATTATAAAATTTCCAGTTTAAAAAATGTTCACTCTTCTAAGTAAAACAGCATTTTAAACAAGGAAATTTATCCCTATAAAATTTTAAATATTTTCACTCTTCGTAGTGAAATCGGGATTAAAACATAGATTATAAAAATACCAGCGAAATTAATATTTATTCACTGTTAGTAGTGAAATCGCATTTAAAACAAGGGTTATCATATCCGAGTCATATTTTTAATATTTTCACTCTTCCAAGTGAAATCATGTTTTAAACAAGGATTCTCAAATCCCAGTCAAATTTAAACTATTTTTATTCCTCGCAATGGAAAAGTTTTTAAAAATATGATTATAATATTTCCAGTTTAAAAAATGTTCACTCTTCTAAGTAAAACCGCATTCTAAACAAGGAATTTGTATCCCTTTAAAATTTTAAATATTTTCACTCTTCGTAGTGAAATCGGGATTAAAACATGGATTATAAAAATACCAGCAAAATTATAATTTTTTCACTGTTAGTAGTGTAATCGCATTTAAAACAAGGGTTATCATATCCGAGTCATATTTTTAATATTTTCACTCTTCCAAGTGAAATCGCGTTTTAAACAAGGATTCTCAAATCCCAGTCAAATTTAAAATATTTTTACTCTTCGTAATGGAAAAGTTTAAAAAAATATGATTATAAAATTTCCAGTTTAAAAAATGTTCACTCTTCTAAGTAAAACCTCATTTTAAACAAGGAATATGTATCCCTGTAAAATTTTAAATATTTTCACTCTTCGCAGATGAAATCGGGATTAAAACATGGATTATAAAAATACCAGAAAAATTATAATTTTTTCACTGTTAGCAGTGAAATCTCCTTTAAAACAAGGGTTATCATACCCGAGTCATATTTTTAATATTTTCACTCTTCCAAGTGAAATCGCGTTTTAAACAAGGATTCACAAATCCCAGTCAAATTTATAATATTTTTACTCTTCGCAATGGAAAAGCTTTTAAAAATATGATTATAAAATTTCCAGTTTAAAAAATGTTCACTCTTCTAAGTAAAACCGCATTTTAAACAAGGAATTTGTGTCCCTGTAAAATGTTAAATATTTTCACTCTTCGTAGTGAAATCGGGATTAAAATATGGATTAAAAAAATACCAGCAAAATTATAATTTATTCACTGTTAGTAGTGAAATCGCATTTAAAACAAGGGTTATCATATCCGAGTCATATTTTTAATATTTTCACTCTTCCAAGTGAAATCGCGATTTAAACAAGGATTCTCAAATCCCAGTCAAATTTAAAATATTTTTACTCTTCGCAATGGAAAAGTTTAAAAAAATATGATTATAAAATTTCCAGTTTAAAAAATGTTCACTCTTCTAAGTAAAACAGCATTTTAAACAAGGAAATTGTATCCCTGTAAAATTTTAAATATTATCACTCTTCGTGGTGCAATCGGGATTAAAACATGGATTGTAGAAATACCAGCAAAATTAGAATTTACTCACTGTTAGTAGTGAAATCGCATTTAAAACAAGGGTTATCATACCCGAGTCATATATTTAATATTTTCACTCTTTCAAGTGAAATCGCGTTTTAAACAAGGATTCTCAAATCTCAGTCAAATTTAAAATATTTTTACTAATCGCAATGGAAATGTGTTTTAAAAATATGATTATAAAAATTCCAGTTTCAAAAATGTTCACTCTTCTAAGTAAAACCGCATTTTAAACAAGGAATTTGTATCCCTGTAAAATTTTAAATTTTTTCACTCTTCGCAGTGAAATCGCGATCTAATCTTGGATTATAAAATTCCCAGTAAATTTTGATTTTTTCACTGTTAGTAGTGAAATCGCATTTAAAACAAGGATTATCATATCCGAGTCATATTTTTAATATTTTCACTCTTCCAAGTGAAATCGCGTTTTAAACAAGGATTCTCAAATCCCAGTCAAATTTAAAATATTTTTACTCTCCGCAATGGAAATGTGTTATAAAATATGATTATAAAATTTCCAGTTTAAAAAATGTTTACTCTTCTAAGTAAAACCGCATTTTAAACAAAGAATTTGTATCCCTGTAAAATTTTAAATATTTTCACTCTTCGCAGATGAAATGGCGATTAAATCATGGATTACAAAAATCCCAGCTAAATTATGATTTTTACACTGTTAGTAGTGAAATCGCATTTAAAACAAGGATTTACATATCCGAGTCATTTTTTCAATATTTTTACTCTTCGCAATGGAATCGCGTTTTAAACTATGATTCTAAAAATTCCAGTTGTATTTAAAAAATGTTCACTCTTCTAAGTAATATTGCTTTTTAAACTAGGAATTTTTATCCCAGTAAATTTTTAAATATTTTCACTCTTCGTATTGAAATCGGGATTAAAACATGGATTATAAAAATCCCTACTAAATTTATAATTTTTTCACTGATATTAGTGAAATCGCTTTTAAAACAAGGATTACCATATCCGAGTCATATTTTTAATATTTTCACTCCTCTAAGTGAATTCGCATTTTAAACAAGGAATTTGTATCCCTGTATAATTTTAAATATTTTCACTCTTCTAAGTAATATCGCATTTTAAACAAGGAATTTGTATCCAGTTAAATTTTTAAATATTTTCACTCTTCGCGGTGAAATCGCGATTGAAACATGGATTATAAAAATCCCTGCTAAATTTATAACTTTTTCACTGTTAGCAGTGAAATTGCATTTAAAACAAGGGTTATCATATTCGAGTCATATTTCAGATTCAGATTCAGCATACCAAATATACCCAGTATTCGTTGAAATATCTCCGGCAACAACAAAAAAATTTTTTTTTGTACAGCTGTGATATCATATCCGAGTCATATTTTTAATATTTTCACTCTTCCAAGTGAAATCACGTTTTAAACAAGGATTCTCAAATCCCAGTCAAATTTAAAATATTTTTACTCTTCCCAATGGAATCGCGTTTTAAACTATGACTCTAAAAATTCCAGTTGAATTTAAAAAATGTTCACTCTTCTAAGTAAAATCGCATTTTAAACAAGGAATTTGTATCCTTGTTTAATTTTAAATATTTTCACCCTTCGCGGTGAAATCGCGATTAAAACATGGATTATAAAAATCCCTGCTAAATTTATATTTTTTTCACTGTTAGTAGTGAAATCGCATTTAAAACAAGGATTATCATATCCGAGTCATTTTTTATATATTTTCACTCTTCTAAGTGAAATCAAGTTTTAAACAAGGATTCTCAAATCCCAGTCAAATTGAAAATATTTTTACCAATTCTTTTTTACCAATTCAAGGATTCTCAAATCCAACCCTTTTGAGCTTAAACATATTCAATTTACAATTCGTTTTGCATTCGTGATAACGATTAAAAAATCGCATGGTCATTCTTTCAGTTTTTGTGTTGTTTGTGCTCATGTGCTAATGAAAATCCATGATTTTCTCATGGTCAATTTAGCGTGCAATGTTCACGAGTCGATAAACCATCCTCTGTATTTCTTCCTTCGCTTCAATTGCGTAGCTAGGATAGGGGGTTTTGGGCGCAGCTAATACCACGGGTCTGTAGGGTATAGAAAACTCGCTAAGGTAAGCGGGAAGTGTGGGGGCACTTCCCCCAGACAATTTTTTAAGATAAATGGTTCAAAATAGAGGGTTTTGTGGCTGTGTGAATAGTTAAATATGTTTTGTTTGTTAGTCATCCGTCCCCCAAATATTAATAACAAAATCTAAAATATAAAAAATTATAAAATATAATAATAAAAAATTCTCTAAGCTCTTGGGGGGGGGGTTTATCCCCCAAAACCTTCCCTCGCTGCGTCACTGCTTTGCTTCGCTATATTTATTTAGCTTCATCTTGCGCCTGATAACAAAACAGAAACTGTTGTTTCTCAAAAGGTGCTTGACGCAAGACATTAAACCCGAATGTGAAGGGCTCACCGTGGTGCGTTTACGCATGCAGTACGTTTACGCAGTGCATTTTTTCCAAACAGAGATACTAAAACTGGCGCGCCTTAAGTCATTTAATGCGAATGCTGCTTCATAGGGGCTTTTCTTGCACGATTTTGAGCATCAGTCAAGCGTCGGTCAGGGGTCGTGTCAACCTGCTCCCTGAATGGGCCAAGTGTATGCAACAGACTTGGACCTAAAAACATTTTTTTACAGCTAATAACGCAAATAGCCAACAACTGAATGCGTATAATTTTTATTTCATGAACTGCTTTATAAAACCACAATGCCCAAAATTTCTTGAGATAAAACGTAAGAAAATTTGTTGAAAAAAATCCGCGTAAACGTGCTCCGATTCACCCTATGTAGATTCAATAAAGATAATGTCTTTCTGACAAGCAATTTTGGTACTCATTTACGTAGTTTTATTGAATTTGTATCCTTATTTTATTATAATAAATTAAACATGATTAAAAACGATACAGCCGCTCTTGATTTATAAATGGTGTAAGTAAACTGTAATTTCATTGATTGTTAGGCGGTACGAAGTTCGCCGGGTCAGCTAGTCTTACATAAATTATGATTTTTTCACTGTTAGTAGTGAAATTGCATTTAAAACAAGGATTATCATATCCGTGTCTTATTTTTAATTTTTTCACTCTCTTAAGTGAAATCGCGTTTTAAACAAGGATTCTCAAATCCTAGTCAATTTTAAAAATTTTTACAATTCGCAATGGAGTCGCATTTTAAACTATTATTCTAAAAATTACAGTTGATTTTAAAATATTTTCACTCTTCTAAGTAAAATCGCATTTTAAACAAGGAATTTGTATCCAGTTAAAATTTTAAATATTTTCACTTTTCGCAGTGAAATCGCGATTAAAACATGGATAATAAAAATCCCTGCTAAATTAAAGACTTTTTCACTGTTAGTAGTGAAATCACATTTAAAACAAGGATTATAATATCCGAGTCATATATTTTATATTTTCACTCTTCTAAGTGAAATCGCGTTTTAAACACGAATTCTCAAATCCCAGTCAATTTTAAAATATTTTTACTTTTCGCAATGGAATCGCGTTTCTAACATGGGTTATAAAAAACCCGGCTAAATTAATAATTTTTTCACTGTTCTTAGTGAAATCGCATTTAAAACAAGGATTTTGTTTCCTTGTAAAATATTAAATATTTTTCTCTCTAAGCAGTGAAATCGTGTTTCAAACAAGGATTCTAAAATTTCCTTTTAAATTTCTCATTTTTTAACACTTCTAAATAAAATCGCATTTTAAACAAGGATTTTGTATTCCTGAAAAATTTTAAATATTTTCACTCTTCGCTGTGAAATCGCGTTTCTAACATGGGTTATAAAAAACCCAGCTAAATTAATAATTTTTTCACTGTTCTTAATGAAATCGCATTTAGAACAAGGATTTTGTCTCCTTGTAAAATATTAAATATTTTTCACTCTTAGCAGTGAAGTCGTGTTTCAAACAAGGATTCTAAAAATTCCTTTTAAATTTATCATTTTTTCACTCTTCTAAATAAAATCGCATCTTAAACAAGGATTTTGTATTCCTGTAAAATTTTAAATAATTTCACTCTAGGCTGTTAAATCGAGTTTCTAACATGGGTTATAAAAAACCCAGCTAAAATAATAATTTTTTCACTGTTCTTAGTGAAATCGCATTTAAAACAGGGATTTTGTTTCCTTGTAAAATATTAAATATTTTTCACTCTTCGCAGTGAATTCGCGTTTCTAACATGGGTTATAAAAAAACCAGCAAAAATAATAATTTTTTCACTGATCTTAGTGAAATCGCATTTAAAACAAGGGTTTTGTTTCCTTGTAAAATATTAAATATTTTTCACTCTTAGCAGTGAAATCGTGTTTCAAACAAGGATTCTAAAAATTCCTTTTAAAATTATAATTTTGTAACTCTTTTAAATAAAATCGTATTTTAAACAAGAATTTTGTATTCCAGTAAAATTTTAAATATTTTCAATCTTCGCAGTGAAATCGCGTTTATAACATGGGTTATAAAAAACCCAGCTAAATTAATAATTTTTTCACTGTTCTTAGTGAAATCGCATTTAAAACAAGGATTTTGTTTCCTTGTAAAATATTAAATATTTTTCTCTCTAAGCAGTGAAATCGTGTTTCAAACAAGGATTCTAAAAATTCCTTTTAAATTTATCATTTTTTCACTCTTCTAAATAAAATCGCATTTTAAACAAGGATTTTGTATTCCTGTAAAATTTTAAATATTTTCACTCTTCGCAGTGACATCGCGTTTCTAACATGGGTTATAAAAAACCCAGCAAAAATAATAATTTTTCACTGTTCTTAGTGAAATCGCATTTAAAACCGGGATTTTGTTTCCTCTTAAAATATTAAATATTTTTCTCTCTAAGCAGTGAAATCGTGTTTCAAACAAGGATTCTAAAAATTCCTTTTAAATTTATCATTTTTTCACTCTTCTAAATAAAAACGCATTTTAAACAAGGATTTTGTATTCCTGTAAAATTTTAAAAATTTTCCAATCTTCGCAGTGAAATCGCGTTTCTAACATGGGTTATAAAAAACCCAGCTAAATTAATAATTTTTTCACTCTTCTTAGTGAAATCGCATTTAAAACAAGGATTTTGTTTCCTTGTAAAATATTAAATATTTTTCACTCTTAGCAGTGAAGTCGTGTTTCAAACAAGGATTCTAAAAATTCCTTATAAATTTATATTTTTTTCACTCTTCTAAATAAAATCGTACTTTAAACAAGAATTTTGTATTCCAGTAAAATTTTAAATATTTTCACTCTTCGCAGTGAAATCTTGTTTATAACATGGGTTATAAAAAACCCAGCTAAATTAATAATTTTTTCACTCTTCTTAGTGAAATCGCATTTAAAACAAGGATTTTGTTTCCTTGTAAAATATTAACTATTTTTCTCTCTAAGCAGTGTAATCGTGTTTCAAACAAGGATTCTAAAAATTCCTTTTAAATAATCATTTTTTTTACTCTTCTAAATAAAAACGCATTTTAAACAAGGATTTTGTATTCCTGTAAAATTTTAAATATTTCCACTCTTAGCAGTGAAATCGCGTTTCTAACATGGGTTATAAAAAACCCAGCTAAATTAATAATTTTTTCACTGTTCTTAGTGAAATCGCATTTAAAACAAGGATTTTGTTTCCTTGTAAAATATTAAATATTTTTCTCTCTAAGCAGTGAATCCGTGTTTCAAACAAGGATTCTAAAAATTCCTTTTAAATTTATAATTTTTTCACTCTTCTAAATAAAATCGTACTTTAAACAAGAATTTTGTATTCCAGTAAAATTTTAAATATTTTCACTCTTCGCAGTGAAATATTGTTTATAACATGGGTTATAAAAAACCCAGCTAAATTAATAATTTTTTCACTCTTCTTAGTGAAATCGCATTTAAAACAAGGATTTTGTTTCCTTGTAAAATATTAAATATTTTTCACTCTTAGCAGTGCAATCGTGTTTCAAACAAGGATTCTAAAAATTCCTTTTAAATAATCATTTTTTTTTACTCTTCTAAATAAAAACGCATTTTAAACAAGGATTTTGTATTCCTGTAAAATTTTACATATTTTCACTCTTCGCAGTGAAATCGCGTTTCTAACATGGGTTATAAAAAACCCAGCAAAAATAATAATTTTTTCACTGATCTTAGTGAAATCGCATTTAAAACAAGGAATTTGTTTCCTTGTAAAATATTAAATATTTTTCACTCCTAGCAGTGAAATCGTGTTTCAAACAAGGATTCTAAAAATTCCTTTTAAATTTATAATTTTTTCACTCTTCTAAATAAAATCGTACTTTAAACAAGAATTTTGTATTCCAGTAAAAAATTAAATATTTTCACTCTTCGCAGTGAAATATTGTTTATAACATGGGTTATAAAAAACCCAGCAAAATTTTATAAATTTTTCACTCTTCTTAGTGAAATCGCATTTAAAACAAGGATTTTGTTTCCTTGTAAAATATTAAATATTTTTCACTCTTAGCAGTGAAATCGTGTTTCAAACAAGGATTCTAAAAATTCCTTTTAAATAATCATTTTTTTTTTACTCTTCTAAATAAAAACGCATTTTAAACAAGGATTTTGTATTCCTGTAAAATTTTACATATTTTCACTCTTCGCAGTGAAATCGCGTTTCTAACATGGGTTATAAAAAACCGAGCAAAAATAATAATTTTTCACTGTTCTTAGTGAAATCGCATTTAAAACAGGGATTTTGTTTCCTATCATAATATTAAATATTTTTCACTCTTAGCAGTGAAATCGTGTTTCAAACAAGGATTGTAAAAATTCCTTTTATATAATCATTTTTTTTACTCTTCTAAATAAAATCGCATTTTAAACAAGGATTTTGTATTCCTGTAAAATTTTAAATATTTTCAATCTTCGCAGTGAAATCGCGTTTATAACATGGGTTACAAAAAACCCAGCTAAATTAATAATTTTTTCTCTCTTCTTAGTGAAATCGCATTTAAAACAAGGATTTTGTTTACTTGTAAAATATTAAATATTTTTCACTCTTAGCAGTGAAATCGTGTTTCAAACAAGGATTCTAAAAATTCCTTTTAAAATTATAATTTTGTAACTCTTTTAAATAAAATCGTATTTTAAACAAGAATTTTGTATTCCAGTAAAATTTTAAATATTTTCAATCTTCGCAGTGAAATCGCGTTTATAACATGGGTTATAAAAAACCCAGCTAAATTAATAATTTTTTCACTCTTCTTAGTGAAATCGCATTTAAAACAAGGATTTTGTTTCCTTGTAAAATATTAAATATTTTTCTCTCCAAGCAGTGAAATCGTGTTTCAAACAAGGATTCTAAAAATTCCTTTTAAATTTATCATTTTTTCACTCTTCTAAATAAAATCGCATTTTAAACAAGGATTTTGTATTCCTGTGAAATTTTAAATATTTTCACTCTTCGCAGTGACATCGCGTTTCTAACATGGGTTATAAAAAACCCAGCAAAAATAATAATTTTTCACTGTTCTTAGTGAAATCGCATTTAAAACCGGGATTTTGTTTCCTCTTAAAATTTAAATATTTTTCTCTCTAAGCAGTGAAATCGTGTTTCAAACAAGGATTCTAAAAATTCCTTTTAAATTTATCATTTTTTCACTCTTCTAAATAAAAACGCATTTTAAACAAGGATTTTGTATTCCTGTAAAATTTTAAAAATTTTCCAATCTTCGCAATGAAATCGCGTTTCTAACATGGGTTATAAAAAACCCAGCTAAATTAATAATTTTTTCACTCTTCTTAGTGAAATCGCATTTAAAACAAGGATTTTGTTTCCTTGTAAAATATTAAATATTTTTCACTCTTAGCAGTGAAGTCGTGTTTCAAAGAAGGATTCTAAAAATTCCTTATAAATTTATATTTTTTTCACTCTTCTAAATAAAATCGTACTTTAAACAAGAATTTTGTATTCCAGTAAAATTTTAAATATTTTCACTCTTCGCAGTGAAATCTTGTTTATAACATGGGTTATAAAAAACCCAGCTAAATTAATAATTTTTTCACTCTTCTTAGTGAAATCGCATTTAAAACAAGGATTTTGTTTCCTTGTAAAATATTAACTATTTTTCTCTCTAAGCAGTGTAATCGTGTTTCAAACAAGGATTCTAAAAATTCCTTTTAAATAATCATTTTTTTTACTCTTCTAAATAAAAACGCATTTTAAAAAGGATTTTGTATTCCTGTAAAATTTTAAATATTTCCACTTTTAGCAGTGAAATCGCGTTTCTAACATGGGTTATAAAAAACCCAGCTAAATTAATAATTTTTTCACTGTTCTTAGTGAAATCGCATTTAAAACAAGGATTTTGTTTCCTTGTAAAATATTAAATATTTTTCTCTCTAAGCAGTGAATCCGTGTTTCAAACAAGGATTCTAAAAATTCCTTTTAAATTTATAATTTTTTCACTCTTCTAAATAAAATCGTACTTTAAACAAGAATTTTGTATTCCAGTAAAATTTTAAATATTTTCACTCTTCGCAGTGAAATATTGTTTATAACATGGGTTATAAAAAACCCAGCAAAATTAATAATTTTTTCACTCTTCTTAGTGAAATCGCATTTAAAACAAGGATTTTGTTTCCTTGTAAAATATTAAATATTTTTCACTCTTAGCAGTGCAATCGTGTTTCAAACAAGGATTCTAAAAATTCCTTTTAAATAATCATTTTTTTTTTTACTCTTCTAAATAAAAACGCATTTTAAACAAGGATTTTGTATTCCTGTAAAATTTTACATATTTTCACTCTTCGCAGTGAAATCGCGTTTCTAACATGGGTTATAAAAAACCCAGCAAAAATAATAATTTTTTCACTGATCTTAGTGAAATCGCATTTAAAACAAGGATTTTGTTTCCTTGTAAAATATTAAATATTTTTCACTCCTAGCAGTGAAATCGTGTTTCAAACAAGGATTCTAAAAATTCCTTTTAAATTTATAATTTTTTCACTCTTCTAAATAAAATCGTACTTTAAACAAGAATTTTGTATTCCAGTAAAAAATTAAATATTTTCACTCTTCGCAGTGAAATATTGTTTATAACATGGGTTATAAAAAACCCAGCAAAATTAATAAATTTTTCACTCTTCTTAGTGAAATCGCATTTAAAACAAGGATTTTGTTTCCTTGTAAAATATTAAATATTTTTCACTCTTAGCAGTGAAATCGTGTTTCAAGCAAGGATTCTAAAAATTCCTTTTAAATAATCATTTTTTTTTTACTCTTCTAAATAAAAACGCATTTTAAACAAGGATTTTGTATTCCTGTAAAATTTTACATATTTTCACTCTTCGCAGTGAAATCGCGTTTATAACATGGGTTACAAAAAACCCAGCTAAATTAATAATTTTTTCTCTCTTCTTAGTGAAATCGCATTTAAAACAAGGATTTTGTTTCCTTGTAAAATATTAAATATTTTTCACTCTTAGCAGTGAAATCGTGTTTCAAACAAGGATTCTAAAAATTCCTTTTAAAAAATCATTTTTTTTTACTCTTCAAAATAAAAACGCATTTTAAACAAGGATTTTGTATTCCTGTAAAATTTTAAAAAATTTCCACTCTTCGCAGTGAAATCGCGTTTCTAACATGGGTTATAAAAAACCCAGCTAAATTAATAATTTTTTCACTCTTCTTAGTGAAATCGCATTTAAAACAAGGATTTTGTTTCCTTGTAAAATATTAAATATTTTTCTCTCTTAGCAGTGAAATCGTGTTTCAAACAAGGATTCTAAAAATTCCTTTTAAATTTATCATTTTTTCACTCTTCTAAATAAAATCGCATTTTAAACAAGGATTTTGTATTCCTGTAAAATTTTAAATATTTTCACTCTTCGCAGTGAAATCGCGTTTCTAACATGGGTTATAAAAAACCCAGCTAAATTAATAATTTTTTCACTGTTCTTACTGAAATCGCATTTAAAACAAGGATTTTGTTTCCTTGTAAAATATTAAATATTTTTCACTCTTAGCAGTGAAATCGTGTTTCAAACAAGGATTCTAAAAATTCCTTTTAAAAAATCATTTTTTTTTACTCTTCAAAATAAAAACGCATTTTAAACAAGGATTTTGTATTCCTGTAAAATTTTAAAAAATTTCCACTCTTCGCAGTGAAATCGCGTTTCTAACATGGGTTATAAAAAACCCAGCTAAATTAATAATTTTTTCACTCTTCTTAGTGAAATCGCATTTAAAACAAGGATTTTGTTTCCTTGTAAAATATTAAATATTTTTCTCCCTAAGCAGTGAAATCGTGTTTCAAACATGGATTCTAAAATTTCCTTTTAAATTTATCATTTTTTCACTCTTCTAAATAAAATCACATTTTAAACAAGGATTTTGTGTTCCTGTAAAATTTTACATATTTTCACTCTTCGCAGTGAAATCGCGTTTCTAACATGGGTTATAAAAAACCCAGCTAAATTAATAATTTTTTCACTGTTCTTACTGAAATCGCATTTAAAACAAGGATTTTGTTTGCTTGTAAAAAATTAAATATTTTCACTCTTAGCAGTGAAGTCGTGTTTCAAACAAGGATACTAAAAATTCCTTTTAAATTTATCATTTTTTCACTCTATTTAATAAAATCGCATTTTAAACAAGGATTTTGTATTCCAGTAAAATTTTAAATATTTTCACTCTTCGCAGTGAAATATTGTTTATAACATGGGTTATAAAAAACCCAGCAAAAATAATAATTTTTTCACTGATCTTAGTGAAATCGCATTTAAAACAAGGATTTTGTTTCCTTGTAAAATATTAAATATTTTTCACTCTTAGCAGTGCAATCGTGTTTCAAACAAGGATTCTAAAAATTCCTTTTAAATAATCATTTTTTTTTTACTCTTCTAAATAAAAACGCATTTTAAACAAGGATTTTGTATTCCTGTAAAATTTTACATATTTTCACTCTTCGCAGTGAAATCGCGTTTCTAACATGGGTTATAAAAAACCCAGCAAAAATAATAATTTTTTCACTGATCTTAGTGAAATCGCATTTAAAACAAGGAATTTGTTTCCTTGTAAAATATTAAATATTTTTCACTCCTAGCAGTGAAATCGTGTTTCAAACAAAGATTCTAAAAATTCCTTTTAAATTTATAATTTTTTCACTCTTCTAAATAAAATCGTACTTTAAACAAGAATTTTGTATTCCAGTAAAAAATTAAATATTTTCACTCTTCGCAGTGAAATATTGTTTATAACATGGGTTATAAAAAACCCAGCAAAATTAATAAATTTTTCACTCTTCTTAGTGAAATCGCATTTAAAACAAGGATTTTGTTTCCTTGTAAAATATTAAATATTTTTCACTCTTAGCAGTGAAATCGTGTTTCAAACAAGGATTCTAAAAATTCCTTTTAAATAATCATTTTTTTTTACTCTTCTAAATAAAAACGCATTTTAAACAAGGATTTTGTATTCCTGTAAAATTTTACATATTTTCACTCTTCGCAGTGAAATCGCGTTTCTAACATGGGTTATAAAAAACCCAGCAAAAATAATAATTTTTCACTGTTCTTAGTGAAATCGCATTTAAAACAGGGATTTTGTTTCCTATTATAATATTAAATATTTTTCACTCTTAGCAGTGAAATCGTGTTTCAAACAAGGATTGTAAAAATTCCTTTTATATAATCATTTTTTTTACTCTTCTAAATAAAATCGCATTTTAAACAAGGATTTTGTATTCCTGTAAAATTTTAAATATTTTCAATCTTCGCAGTGAAATCGCGTTTATAACATGGGTTACAAAAAACCCAGCTAAATTAATAATTTTTTCACTGTTCTTAGTGAAATCGCATTTAAAACAAGGATTTTGTTTCCTTGTAAAATATTAAATATTTTTCACTCTTAGCAGTGAAATCGTGTTTCAAACAAGGATTCTAAAAATTCCTTTTAAAAAATCATTTTTTTTTACTCTTCAAAATAAAAACGCATTTTAAACAAGGATTTTGTATTCCTGTAAATTTTTAAAAATTTTCCACTCTTCGCAGTGAAATCGCGTTTCTAACATGGGTTATAAAAAACCCAGCTAAATTAATAATTTTTTCACTCTTCTTAGTGAAATCGCATTTAAAACAAGGATTTTGTTTCCTTGTAAAATATTAAATATTTTTCTCCCTAAGCAGTGAAATCGTGTTTCAAACATGGATTCTAAAATTTCCTTTTAAATTTATCATTTTTTCACTCTTCTAAATAAAATCGCATTTTAAACAAGGATTTTGTATTCCTGTAAAATTTTAAATATTTTCACTCTTCGCAGTGAAATCGCGTTTCTAACATGGGTTATAAAAAACCCAGCTAAATTAATAATTTTTTCACTGTTCTTACTGAAATCGCATTTTAAACAAGGATTTTGTTTCCTTGTAAAATATTAAATATTTTTCACTCTTAGCAGTGAAATCGTGTTTCAAACAAGGATTCTAAAAATTCCTTTTAAAAAATCATTTTTTTTTACTCTTCAAAATAAAAACGCATTTTAAACAAGGATTTTGTATTCCTGTAAAATTTTAAAAATTTTCCACTCTTCGCAGTGAAATCGCGTTTCTAACATGGGTTATAAAAAACCCAGCTAAATTAATAATTTTTTCACTCTTCTTAGTGAAATCGCATTTAAAACAAGGATTTTGTTTCCTTGTAAAATATTAAATATTTTTCTCCCTAAGCAGTGAAATCGTGTTTCAAACATGGATTCTAAAATTTCCTTTTAAATTTATCATTTTTTCACTTTTCTAAATAAAATCACATTTTAAACAAGGATTTTGTGTTCCTGTAAAATTTTAAATATTTTCACTCTTCGCAGTGAAATCGCGTTTCTAACATGGATTATAAAAAACCCAGCTAAATTAATAATTTTTTCACTGTTCTTACTGAAATCGCATTTAAAACAAGGATTTTGTTTCCTTGTAAAATATTAAATATTTTTCTCTCTAAGCAGTGTAATCGTGTTTCAAACAAGGATTCTAAAAATTCCTTTTAAATAATCATTTTTTTTACTCTTCTAAATAAAAACGCATTTTAAACAAGGATTTTGTATTCCTGTAAAATGTTAAATACTTCCACTTTTAGCAGTGAAATCGCGTTTCTAACATGGGTTATAAAAAACCCAGCTAAATTAATAATTTTTTCACTGTTCTTAGTGAAATCGCATTTAAAACAAGGATTTTGTTTCCTTGTAAAATATTAAATATTTTTCTCTCTAAGCAGTGAATCCGTGTTTCAAACAAGGATTCTAAAAATTCCTTTTAAATTTATAATTTTTTCACTCTTCTTAGTGAAATCGCATTTAAAACAAGGATTTTGTTTCCTTGTAAAATATTAAATATTTTTCACTCTTAGCAGTGCAATCGTGTTTCAAACAAGGATTCTAAAAATTCCTTTTAAATAATCATTTTTTTTTTACTCTTCTAAATAAAAACGCATTTTAAACAAGGATTTTGTATTCCTGAAAAATGTTACATATTTTCACTCTTCGCAGTGAAATCGCGTTTCTAACATGGGTTATAAAAAACCCAGCAAAAATAATAATTTTTTCACTGATCTTAGTGAAATCGCATTTAAAACAAGGAATTTGTTTCCTTGTAAAATATTAAATATTTTTCACTCCTAGCAGTGAAATCGTGTTTCAAACAAGGATTCTAAAAATTCCTTTTAAATTTATAATTTTTTCACTCTTCTAAATAAAATCGCATTTTAAACAAGGATTTTGTATTCCAGTAAAAAATTAAATATTTTCACTCTTCGCAGTGAAATATTGTTTATAACATGGGTTATAAAAAACCCAGCAAAATTAATAAATTTTTCACTCTTCTTAGTGAAATCGCATTTAAAACAAGGATTTTGTTTCCTTGTAAAATATTAAATATTTTTCACTCTTAGCAGTGAAATCGTGTTTCAAACAAGGATTCTAAAAATTCCTTTTAAATAATCATTTTTTTTTACTCTTCTAAATAAAAACGCATTTTAAACAAGGATTTTGTATTCCTGTAAAATTTTAAAAATTTTCCACTCTTCGCAGTGAATTCGCGTTTCTAACATGGGTTATAAAAAACCCAGCTAAATTAATAATTTTTTCACTCTTCTTAGTGAAATCGCATTTAAAACAAGGATTTTGTTTCCTTGTAAAATATTAAATATTTCTCACTCTTAGCAGTGAAATCGTGTTTCAAACATGGATTCTAAAATTTCCTTTTAAATTTATCATTTTTTCACTCTTCTAAATAAAATCGCATTTTAAACAAGGATTTTGTATTCCTGTAAAATTTTAAATATTTTCACTCTTCGCAGTGAAATCGCGTTTCTAACATGGGTTATAAAAAACCCAGCTAAATTAATAATTTTTTCACTGTTCTTACTGAAATCGCATTTAAAACAAGGATTTTGTTTCCTTGTAAAATATTAAATATTTTTCTCTCTAAGCAGTGTAATCGTGTTTCAAACAAGGATTCTAAAAATTCCTTTTAAATAATCATTTTTTTTACTCTTCTAAATAAAAACGCATTTTAAACAAGGATTTTGTATTCCTGTAAAATGTTAAATATTTCCACTTTTAGCAGTGAAATCGCGTTTCTAACATGGGTTATAAAAAACCCAGCTAAATTAATAATTTTTTCACTGTTCTTAGTGAAATCGCATTTAAAACAAGGATTTTGTTTCCTTGTAAAATATTAAATATTTTTCTCTCTAAGCAGTGAATCCGTGTTTCAAACAAGGATTCTAAAAATTCCTTTTAAATTTATAATTTTTTCACTCTTCTAAATAAAATCGTACTTTAAACAAGAATTTTGTATTCCAGTAAAATTTTAAATATTTTCACTCTTCGCAGTGAAATATTGTTTATAACATGGGTTATAAAAAACCCAGCTAAATTAATAATTTTTTCACTCATCTTAGTGAAATCGCATTTAAAACAAGGATTTTGTTTCCTTGTAAAATATTAAATATTTTTCACTCTTAGCAGTGCAATCGTGTTTCAAACAAGGATTCTAAAAATTCCTTTTAAATAATCATTTTTTTTTTACTCTTCTAAATAAAAACGCATTTTAAACAAGGATTTTGTATTCCTGAAAAATGTTACATATTTTCACTCTTCGCAGTGAAATCGCGTTTCTAACATGGGTTATAAAAAACCCAGCAAAAATAATAATTTTTTCACTGATCTTAGTGAAATCGCATTTAAAACAAGGAATTTGTTTCCTTGTAAAATATTAAATATTTTTCACTCTTAGCAGTGAAATCGTGTTTCAAACAAGGATTCTAAAAATTCCTTTTAAATTTATAATTTTTTCACTCTTCTAAATAAAATCGTACTTTAAACAAGAATTTTGTATTCCAGTAAAAAATTAAATATTTTCACTCTTCGCAGTGAAATATTGTTTATAACATGGGTTATAAAAAACCCAGCAAAATTAATAAATTTTTCACTCTTCTTAGTGAAATCGCATTTAAAACAAGGATTTTGTTTCCCTGTAAAATATTAAATATTTTTCACTCTTAGCAGTGAAATCGTGTTTCAAACAAGGATTCTAAAAATTCCTTTTAAATAATCATTTTTTTTTACTCTTCTAAATAAAAACGCATTTTAAACAAGGATTTTGTATTCCTGTAAAATTTTACATATTTTCACTCTTCGCAGTGAAATCGCGTTTCTAATATGGGTTATAAAAAACCCAGCAAAAATAATAATTTTTCACTGTTCTTAGTGAAATCGCATTTAAAACAGGGATTTTGTTTCCTATTATAATATTAAATATTTTTCACTCTTAGCAGTGAAATCGTGTTTCAAACAAGGATTGTAAAAATTCCTTTTATATAATCATTTTTTTTACTCTTCTAAATAAAATCGCATTTTAAACAAGGATTTTGTATTCCTGTAAAATTTTAAATATTTTCAATCTTCGCAGTGAAATCGCGTTTCTAACATGGGTTATAAAAAACCCAGCTAAATTAATAATTTTTTCTCTCTTCTTAGTGAAATCGCATTTAAAACAAGGATTTTGTTTCCTTGTAAAATATTAAATATTTTTCACTCTTAGCAGTGAAATCGTGTTTCAAACAAGGGATCTAAAAATTCCTTTTAAAAAATCATTTTTTTTTACTCTTCAAAATAAAAACGCATTTTAAACAAGGATTTTGTATTCCTGTAAAATTTTACATATTTTCACTCTTCGCAGTGAAATCGCGTTTCTAATATGGGTTATAAAAAACCCAGCAAAAATAATAATTTTTCACTGTTCTTAGTGAAATCGCATTTAAAACAGGGATTTTGTTTCCTATTATAATATTAAATATTTTTCACTCTTAGCAGTGAAATCGTGTTTCAAACAAGGATTCTAAAAATTCCTTTTAAATAATCATTTTTTTTACTCTTCTAAATAAAATCGCATTTTAAACAAGGATTTTGTATTCCTGTAAAATTTTAAATATTTTCAATCTTCGCAGTGAAATCGCGTTTATAACATGGGTTATAAAAAACCCAGCTAAATTAATAATTTTTTCACTCTTCTTAGTGAAATCGCATTTAAAACAAGGATTTTGTTTCCTTGTAAAATATTAAATATTTTTCACTCTTAGCAGTGAAATCGTGTTTCAAACAAGGATTCTAAAAATTCCTTTTAAAAAATCATTTTTTTTTTACTCTTCAAAATAAAAACGCATTTTAAACAAGGATTTTGTATTCCTGTAAAATTTTAAAAATTTTTCACTCTTCGCAGTGAAATCGCGTTTCTAACATGGGTTATAAAAAACCCAGCTAAATTAATAATTTTTTCACTCTTCTTAGTGAAATCGCATTTAAAACAAGGATTTTGTTTCCTTGTAAAATATTAAATATTTTTCTCCCTAAGCAGTGAAATCGTGTTTCAAACATGGATTCTAAAATTTCCTTTTAAATTTATCATTTTTTCACTCTTCTAAATAAAATCGCATTTTAAACAAGGATTTTGTATTCCTGTAAAATTTTAAATATTTTCACTCTTCGCAGTGAAATCGCGTTTCTAACATGGGTTATAAAAAACCCAGCTAAATTAATAATTTTTTCACTGTTCTTACTGAAATCGCATTTAAAACAAGGATTTTGTTTCCTTGTAAAATATTAAATATTTTTCACTCTTAGCAGTGAAATCGTGTTCCAAACAAGGATTCTAAAAATTCCTTTTAAAAAATCATTTTTTTTTACTCTTCAAAATAAAAACGCATTTTAAACAAGGATTTTGTATTCCTGTAAAATTTTAAAAATTTTCCACTCTTCGCAGTGAAATCGCGTTTCTAACATGGGTTATAAAAAACCCAGCTAAATTAATAATTTTTTCACTCTTCTTAGTGAAATCGCATTTAAAACAAGGAAATTATTTTCCTTGTAAAATATTAAATATTTTTCTCTTTAAGCAGTGAAATCGTGTTTCAAACATGGATTCTAAAATTTCCTTTTAAATTTATCATTTTTTCACTCTTCTAAATAAAATCACATTTTAAACAAGGATTTTGTGTTCCTGTAAAATTTTAAATATTTTCACTCTTCGCAGTGAAATCGCGTTTCTAACATGGGTTATAAAAAACCCAGCTAAATTAATAATTTTTTCACTGTTCTTACTGAAATCGCATTTAAAATAAGGATTTTGTTTGCTTGTAAAAAATTAAATATTTTCACTCTTAGCAGTGAAGTCGTGTTTCAAACAAGGATACTAAAAATTCCTTTTAAATTTATCATTTTTTCACTCTATTTAATAAAATCGCATTTTAAACAAGGATTTTGTATTCCTGTAAAATTTTAAATATTTCCACTTTTAGCAGTGAAATCGCGTTTCTAACATGGGTTATAAAAAACCCAGCTAAATTAATAATTTTTTCACTGTTCTTAGTGAAATCGCATTTAAAACAAGGATTTTGTTTCCTTGTAAAATATTAAATATTTTTCTCTCTAAGCAGTGAATCCGTGTTTCAAACAAGGATTCTAAAAATTCCTTTTAAATTTATAATTTTTTCACTCTTCTAAATAAAATCGTACTTTAAACAAGAATTTTGTATTCCAGTAAAATTTTAAATATTTTCACTCTTTGCAGTGAAATATTGTTTTTAACATGGGTTATAAAAAACCCAGCTAAATTAATAATTTTTTCACTCTTCTTAGTGAAATCGCATTTAAAACAAGGATTTTGTTTCCTTGTAAAATATTAAATATTTTTCACTCTTAGCAGTGAAATCGTGTTTCAAACAAGGATTCTAAAAATTCCTTTTAAATAATCATTTTTTTTTTTACTCTTCTAAATAAAATCGCATTTTAAACAAGGATTTTGTATTCCTGTAAAATTTTAAATATTTTCACTCTTCGCAGTGAAATCGCGTTTCTAACATGGGTTATAAAAAACCCAGCAAAAATAATAATTTTTTCACTGATCTTAGTGAAATCGCATTTAAAACAAGGAATTTGTTTCCTTGTAAAATATTAAATATTTTTCACTCCTAGCAGTGAAATCGTGTTTCAAACAAGGATTCTAAAAATTCCTTTTAAATTTATAATTTTTTCACTCTTCTAAATAAAATCGTACTTTAAACAAGAATTTTGTATTCCAGTAAAAAATTAAATATTTTCACTCTTCGCAGTGAAATATTGTTTATAACATGGGTTATAAAAAACCCAGCAAAATTAATACATTTTTCACTCATCTTAGTGAAATCGCATTTAAAACAAGGATTTTGTTTCCTTGTAAAATATTAAATATTTTTCACTCTTAGCAGTGAAATCGTGTTTCAAACAAGGATTCTAAAAATTCCTTTTAAATAATCATTTTTTTTTTACTCTTCTAAATAAAAACGCATTTTAAACAAGGATTTTGTATTCCTGTAAAATTTTACATATTTTCACTCTTCGCAGTGAAATCGCGTTTCTAACATGGGTTATAAAAAACCCAGCAAAAAATAATAATTTTTCACTGTTCTTAGTGAAATCGCATTTAAAACAGGGATTTTGTTTCCTATTATAATATTAAATATTTTTCACTCTTAGCAGTGAAATCGTGTTTCAAACAAGGATTGTAAAAATTCCTTTTATATAATCATTTTTTTTACTCTTCTAAATAAAATCGCATTTTAAACAAGGATTTTGTATTCCTGTATAATTTTAAATATTTTCAATCTTCGCAGTGAAATCGCGTTTATAACATGGGTTACAAAAAACCCAGCTAAATTAATAATTTTTTCTCTCTTCTTAGTGAAATCGCATTTAAAACAAGGATTTTGTTTCCTTGTAAAATATTAAATATTTTTCACTCTTAGCAGTGAAATCGTGTTTCAAACAAGGATTCTAAAAATTCCTTTTAAAAAATCATTTTTTTTTACTCTTCAAAATAAAAACGCATTTTAAACAAGGATTTTGTATTCCTGTAAAATTTTAAAAATTTTCCACTCTTCGCAGTGAAATCGCGTTTCTAACATGGGTTATAAAAAACCCAGCTAAATTAATAATTTTTTCACTCTTCTTAGTGAAATCGCATTTAACACAAGGATTTTGTTTCCTTGTAAAATATTAAATATTTTTCTCCCTAAGCAGTGAAATCGTGTTTCAAACATGGATTGTAAAATTTCCTTTTAAATTTATCATTTTTTCACTCTTCTAAATAAAATCACATTTTAAACAAGGATTTTGTGTTCCTGTAAAATTTTAAATATTTTCACTCTTCGCAGTGAAATCGCGTTTCTAACATGGGTTACAAAAAACCCAGCTAAATTAATAATTTTTTCTCTCTTCTTAGTGAAATCGCATTTAAAACAAGGATTTTGTTTCCTTGTAAAATATTAAATATTTTTCACTCTTAGCAGTGAAATCGTGTTTCAAACAAGGATTCTAAAAATTCCTTTTAAAAATCATTTTTTTTTATTTAACAAAATAAAAACGCATTTTAAACAAGGATTTTGTATTCCTGTAAAATTTTAAAAATTTTCCACTCTTCGCAGTGAAATCGCGTTTCTAACATGGGTTATAAAAAACCCAGCTAAATTAATAATTTTTTCACTCTTCTTAGTGAAATCGCATTTAAAACAAGGATTTTGTTTCCATGTAAAATATTAAATATTTTTCTCCCTAAGCAGTGAAATCGTGTTTCAAACATGGATTCTAAAATTTCCTTTTAAATTTATCATTTTTTCACTCTTCTAAATAAAATCACATTTTAAACAAGGATTTTGTGTTCCTGTAAAATTTTAAATATTTTCACTCTTCGCAGTGAAATCGCGATTCTAACATGGGTTATAAAAAACCCAGCTAAATTAATAATTTTTTCACTGTTCTTACTGAAATCGCATTTAAAACAAGGATTTTGTTTGCTTGTAAAAAATTAAATATTTTCACTCTTAGCAGTGAAGTCGTGTTTCAAACAAGGATACTAAAAATTCCTTTTAAATTTATCATTTTTTCACTCTATTAATAAAATCGCATTTTAAACAAGGATTTTGTATTCCAGTAAAATTTTAAATATTTTCACTCTTCGCAGTGATATCGCGTTTATAACATGGGTTATAAAAAACCATGCTAAATTAATAATTTTTTCACTCTTCTTAGTGAAATCGCATTTAAAACAAGGATTTTGTTTCCTTGTAAAATATTAAATATTTTTCTCTCTAAGCAGTGAAATCGTGTTTCAAATAAGGATTCTAAAAATTCCTTTTAAATTTATCGATTTTTCACTCTTCTAAATAAAATCGCATTTTAAACAAGGATTTTGTATTCCTGTAAAATTTTAAATATTTTCACTCTTCGCAGTGACATCGCGTTTCTAACATGGGTTATAAAAAAACCAGCAAAAATAATAATTTTTCACTGTTCTTAGTGAAATCGCATTTAAAACAGGGATTTTGTTTCCTATTATAATATTAAATATTTTTCACTCTTAGCAGTGAAATCGTGTTTCAAACAATTATTCTAAAAATTCCTTTTATAAAATCATTTTTTTTTTACTCTTCAAAATAAAAACGCATTTTAAACAAGGATTTTGTATTCCTGTAAAATTTTAAATATTTCCACTCTTCGCAGTGAAATCGCGTTTCTAACATGGGTTATAAAAAACCCAGCTAAATTAATAATTTTTTCACTCTTCTTAGTGAAATCGCATTTAAAACAAGGATTTTGTTTCCTTGTAAAATATTAAATATTTTTCACTCTTAGCAGTGAAGTCGTGTTTCAAACAAGGATTCTAAAAATTCCTTATAAATTTATATTTTTTCACTCTTTTAAATAAAATCGTACTTTAAACAAGAATTTTGTATTCCAGTAAAATTTTAAATATTTTCACTCTTCGCAGTGAAATCTTGTTTATAACATGGGTTTAAAAAAACCCAGCTAAATTAATAATTTTTTCACTCTTCTTAGTGAAATCGCATTTAAAACAAGGATTTTGTTTCCTTGTAAAATATTAACTATTTTTCTCTCTAAGCAGTGTAATCGTGTTTCAAACAAGGATTCTAAAAATTCCTTTTAAATAATCATTTTTTTTTACTCTTCTAAATAAAAACGCATTTTAAACAAGGATTTTGTATTCCTGTAAAATTTTAAATATTTCCACTCTTAGCAGTGAAATCGCGTTTCTAACATGGGTTATAAAAAACCCAGCTAAATTAATAATTTTTTCACTGTTCTTAGTGAAATCGCATTTAAAACAAGGATTTTGTTTCCTTGTAAAATATTAAATATTTTTCTCTCTAAGCAGTGAATCCGTGTTTCAAACAAGGATTCTAAAAATTCCTTTTAAATTTATAATTTTTTCACTCTTCTTAATAAAATCAGACTTTAAACAAGGATTTTGTGTTCCTGTAAAATTTTAAATATTTTCACTCTTCGCAGTGAAATCGCGTTTCTAACATGGGTTATAAAAAACCCAGCTAAATTAATAATTTTTTCACTGTTCTTACTGAAATCGCATTTAAAACAAGGATTTTGTTTGCTTGTAAAAAATTAAATATTTTCACTCTTAGCAGTGAAGTCGTGTTTCAAACAAGGA